>NC_090250.1:57342483-57429882 GCF_037325665.1 Littorina saxatilis | reverse complement strand
GTTTGCCCATCATGTTGAGAGGGTTTCAATTGTCGCCCATCAAGTTGATAGTTCTGGCGCACAGATATGTCTTCTCGTTGGTGTTGAAGCAGGTCATTTCCTCCACCGTGAGGGCAGCAGAAGAATAAGAAGATGTCTCCGCACAAGGTCAGTTTAGGTGTCCGTCCGGGGATTTCCACCACAAGTTTTATTTACACAAATGTACACACGAGGGGTACGTTTTGTGTTTCAATTTGTTTAATGTTAGTCTAAACAGACCCCAGAGAGAGCCTGCACGATTTTGACCACAGCCGCTCTGTCACTCTCACACAGGCTGTCTAGTATAGCCCGGTTGGTAAACAGCAGCTTCCCGTCCAACACACCAGCGGTGTATGACTGCTCGCAGGTCTCTTTTATACCACGCATCGCGGCCTGATACTCTCCAGGCAGCACATAGAATAGGATGTTCTTCCTGCGACTGTCATCCGCAGAAAAGACGCGCATCTTCTCCCTCAGCACGCTCCTGGTCCGTATCACGTTGCACCCTCCGAGCAGCACCAGAGCATACCCGTCAGCCTCCTTGTATTTGCTGTGCCGTATCCTTGTACAGGCCCTAAAGCATCCCGCAACAGTAGCCGGTTGCGTGTTTTCGGCCGTCATCTCAGAGACGTGCAAAGACAAAAAGACTGGTTTTGCGTCCGCTCCCTCACACGCAACCTCCTTCACCTGGTGCCCGTGCTTGTAGACATACGCGGCCAGTTCAGACTTGTCCGGCTCTGTCACCTTCAGCACGGCACACCCCACCCTCGGGTGGTTGTCTCCAGGATGCATCTTGGTCTGGATGGGCCGGTTAATGACCAGGTGGTTGTCAAAAGTAGCCTTCAGACACTCCTTGTCGCAAATAGCCAGCAGACAGGCTGCTTCTGTCTGCTTGTGGGCCAGTTCTTCGTCTTCTAGCTTGATCTCGGTCTCGATGGCATTACTCTCAGCCTGCAGGCGCGACAACTTCTCCTTTTTGGTCTCGATCCGTGACGCTGCCAGCTCCATCTCGGTCTCGATCAGCTTTCGCTTGACGGCACCATGTCCGGCAGTCAGGTACCCCTCGAGAGACTCGTCGGCGGGTGCGGCGACCGTAGCCTCAAAGGTCTTCTTGCCGACTTGTTCTGCGTGGGCTGCGGCTCGTCCGTTCAGAAAGTACTCGAAGCACCTGGACATCAGATCACCCATAGATCGAGCGACTGGAGAGGTGCAGTTGCTCAGCGCCTTGCAAATGTAGCCTTTGCGAACAGCCACCAGGGCGTTGCCGGCCGGTTTGTAGGTCAGAGGATTGTAGATGAAGCTGTCGGGAATGTCCGGCAGAGTCTCGGCGTTGATCATCTGAGGGGCTGCGCCGTCGTACAGACGGATGTGTTCTGGGTCAACGGTGGACATGCGTTCCATCTGTCTTGCGGCGTTGGTCATGTCTACGATAAACCCGAGATCTTTCATCGCATCCACAGACAGCAACAAAAAAGCATTATCTGCCTTGTCGCTGGTGCGACCCGCAAAGGCATATAACCACTCCACGATGGGTATGCAATTTTTTTCCTTCTCGGTCAGGTTCAACTCAGTCATGACTTTGTCCGGAATAGCCACAGAGGTCGCGTTGGATGATGAGGTAGATTTTCTCCGCCGGACGAATTCTTCCTCATCACCCAAACCACCTCGAAAAGTAACGGCCGAATTTACCTCAACAGATTTCAAAACCCATCCAAATGCGCCCTTTAGGTCGTCTTCATACACCTGGTACCGTTCTCCGACGAATATCGTGACGCCCCCTGGGACACCTGGCGCTAGAGAGGCCTTGGTTATCTTTGGGGATAGATCCATCACCTCCCGCACGGCCACGAGTGCCAGTTCAGGTGGTACGCACACGAAGGTCTTCCCTTTGCCTCCCGGCCGTATATCAACCCGTTTTCTGGGCCCGGACGTAGCCACTCCATGAGATACCCCAGCAAAACGCGCCAGCTCCATGTTTTTTGATTGCACACGATCCATAATAATTGTAGCAGTTCTATTTATGAAGAGGCTATCGTGTAAGTGACAAAATGAAGGTCTTACCTTGGCTAATATAGGGGGCTCGATATCACGTGACTACAACAGACCCCGGGCTGATACTACAGACTCCGTGCTGATACTACAGACCCCGGGCTGATACTACAGACTCCGTGCTGATGCTACAGACCCTGCTCTAATACTACAGACTCCGCTCTGATACTCCTCTGCTGCTGATAGTACTCCCGCTTGCTACGGTCTGCCGAGACCCCACGGTTAATCGCTGGGATGCAGCTCCCTGACAGGTTTGTAAAGCTAATGGTATGGAATATTTTTCCTTTTCGGTCAGGTTTAACTCAACCATGACTTTGCCCGAAGTAGCCACAGAGATTGCGTTGGATGATGAAGTAGATTTCTCCTGCCTGGCGAATTCTTCCTCATCACCCAAACCACCTCTAAAAGTAACGACCGAGTGTACCTGACTACAGACCTCGGGCTCATGATGTGTTACGGATGCGGGTTCCACGGGAATATCTGCGAGGGTTTGTTGCCCGTGGGGCAAAATGTACAGAAATAAACGCTCACACACACCCCATAGTTGTTGTAGTATGAATGAGAGTTGTTTTTGGTTTTATTTACACAAGTTCTATTTACACGTTGTTTTTGGTTTTATTGACATAAGTTTTATTTACACAAATGTAGACACGAGGGGTACAATGTTGTCCTTGACCAGCATAAAGGCGAGTAACACGAAATCCCGCACGCTTGTCCCCTCGACGGCATAGACTATAATGGCCAGTAGTAGTCCCACGAGTAGCGCCCGGATGATTTTGGGGATGACCGGTAGGCTCTTCCAGTCATAGATGTACGGTGCCAGCGTCAGCATCCCGCGGTTCTCGTAGGACGCGCACAAGACAGCGTCCACACACTCGCCCGTGGGATAAGAGTCGATGATGCTCATCGCATCCCGAGAGGTGAACACCTTGCAGGCTGGCCCCGCCCCGTCGTAAGAGTAAGTCGACCCGTCTAGTACACTCAGACGACAGAAGTTCTGGTCCGCGATGAACTCTGCCTTGATGACCGAGTTTGACCCGAAGATGTCAAACAGCTGCTTCACGGGTATCTCCTTGTGCACCATGTTGCTCACCTCTGCCGTGTACACCGTGTGGGGCCCGGCGGAGATCTCATCAAAAGAGATCTTACCCCCACGGGTGTCATAGGCAGTCTTGCTCTTGTTTTTTCTCTGCACGAGCATGGTTGCGTCGATCTCTAGACCTTAGACCCCCAATAAATACTCACGACCCCGCTTGGACTTTACTGAGTATGTACTGCACCTGAGACTTGAACCGTTTGTTGCGCTTGACACCCCCCATGGTGTTTTTGAGAGACTTTGCGCAAACACACTGAATGACGGCGGAGACCACGTCAAGCGTCTGCTGGGTAATTTTAAACCCGTCAAGAATCTCGTAGACCTGTCCCAGAAGATCTACGGAAGGCTGCTCGGGGTTGTCCATGAAGTAGTTGACAAACGCGATCTTGGCCATTTTTTTAGCCTTAGGGGTGTAGTCAAACAGAGATGTCTGGTGCTTACGCTTGCGACTCTTTGGTGCCTTGAAGGTTTGCTGCTGTAAAGTGTCATTTTCTTCCCACATGTCTTCCAAGGTATCGCTCTGTTGTTGTTCTGTGTACAGCGGATCATCGTATCTGTAGTCTGTCCCGTGAGACATTTCATACACGGATTTGTCATACTCCATACCTCCCCACGGGTTTTCTCCAAGTGGTGCTATCATCTCTTCTTGAGTATCGTGTATAACATACTCGCTATTGTCATGCCGGTTAATGTACACGGTCATATCTTTGATGTTGAGAGCGTCTTTTACCCACGGGGGTATGTCCAGCAAGGTATCCATTGTGTTATGACAGTTCGGGGGACCCCAGAGCCACGAGAAACTTGATAAACTGTTCGACACGTTCCCTCTTGCTCCCAGAAGATTGGTCCACGTAAAATAGATCGGCCTTCTCGAGGTACAGCCCGGTGACCTCTTCGATGGTCTGAGCCCGCTTAAACTGGTCGTTAAGGGTGTCTACGTCAACGTCTATCACCGCGTCTGACATCCCCGGGCTGTTGTTGACTAGGAGGTTTGATGTTGTTACAGCAACACGAGCAACACAGGTGACAGGTTCTCCCGGTGTAGTACAAGCAACGGAACACGGCCGTCAAGATCATAAGACCTAGTAGCGTGCAGAGACCTATGAGTATGTACACAAGCGGGGGTTCAGTCAAGAATGAGAAGGTTTGGCCCATGGTTCCTTTATTTATACTTACTCAATAATAAATCTTATCCGCCCACGTAACAACAAAGTCCGATCCACCGGAAGTCTTGATTTTTAGCCCGGCCAATGGTTGATCAAGGGTGTACCTCCCGTACAACGAACAAATACTGTCGTTGATCTTGAACTGTTCAGGCAGCCCGTACAGGTCGACCGGGTCCTGTCCCTCGGTGATCTTAAAGAAGGTGTCACACAGGGCGCATCTTCGCGAGCACGGGTCTTTGAGGAACAGTTTGATGTATGCTGCAGCCCGCGCGGTATACTCTGGAGCTCGAGGGAAGTAGAACCACTCAGGATGAGACACGTTGAGCCTGGGTAAAGGCTTGGGGTCTGCCTTGAAGGCATCCTTGACACACAGGGGGTTGTCGCACAGATGGTTGTCAAAGAACGTCTTAAGGTCATCCGTGGATACAGTGTCATCGTTCATCTCAGCTAGCTGTTGTCTTAAGGTCCGTCTCAAGGAAGCTAGACCGGGGAGTACAGCGCAGCACAGAGCATCCCGAGCTCTTTTGTCCGTGCCTAGAGGTGGTAGACACTTCTTGTACACCGGAGCCAAAAGGTCAGATTTGAACTTCTCGGTAAAGACTCGAGGCAATGTCTGGTCCTCGACAGACTCCTGCATGCTTTCCAGGCATCTTTCTGCATCGGTGTTTAGGTCAGTCCCGGCTTCTTGGTTAGTTATCACTATCGACCCGTCGGCGCATTCCACCAACCGCTTACAGTGGTTGGCCAGCCCATTGACGACGTCGTTAAGCTTCGACACAGCCTGCAAAGTAAGTTCCTTCTCCATCTAGTAATGTTTAAGTGACTCTCTTCCTTCTCTCTTTTGTTTAATATATACAAGGTGTGCGGACCGAGGTCTGTTGTCGTCCAATCAAAGCTAACTAATCCCCACCGTGTTACAAATGCTCGTGAGGGCGTCCACCTCGACGCAACGTTTTAACTTGCTGTTGTCCCGCTTTAGAGCCTCGATCTTGTCCAACAGCTCGCGCAACTCAGCCTGGTGGTGAGACTCCGCAGCTCTCATCTTGACGTCTGTGGCGTCCTCGAGGTCCATCAGCTCCTGTTTAAGCTGTCTGATTTGCCTCATGCGGTTGCTGTCAGAGATTTCGTCTGTGCAGGTCTTGTATATGTCTTCTAAGGCGTCCTTGTGTTGCTCCTTGAGGTTGTCAATCTCTATCTGATGATCCTGTTTCATCTCTTCTACGACTTTCTTGTTACGTTGCATTTCTTCCTCAAGGGCGGTTTCGCATTCCTGTTCGTACTCCGCGATTTGCTTGTCAAAGGCCGACTTGGCGGCAGCAAGCTTCGTCTTGATCATGTTCAAGTTTTGCTCGTGGGCCTCATTGACCGCGTCCAACTGTTCCTTGTAAGCGTTCTTTACCTTTTTAATATTCGCGCCCGCCTCGTCTTTTGCGTCCTTGAGTTGACGAGCGTAATCTTTCTTGAGAGATTCCAGCTCACCTGTCAAGTTGGCTACCTTCCCGTTTGCCACGTCTAGCTTCGAGGTAACTTCTTCCAGCTGGTTCTTGGTGCCCGCCACAGTCCTGAGACGTCCTTCGAGAGTCTGGATCTGCTTTTCCCGCGTCTCTATCTCCAAGACAGTTCTCGTCATGTAATCATTATGATCCTTGAAGGCCTTTCCGAGCGCTTTCTTGTGTGTCTCTTTATCGTCCTCGAGAGATGCCACAGTATTCTCCGCAGTTACCAGGTCTTTCTCGATGGCAAACTTTTTGTTCATGGCCTCGGACAGACTAGACGTCTGCTTTTCTACCTTGGCGGTCAGCGCCTGCACGGATGCTTGGCTTTCTTGTATCTCGCGGTTGCGACCGTCCAGTTCTTCTCGCAGGTTTGCTCTCTCGAGGTCAAGGCCGTCTAGTTCCTGGCGCAGAGTCTTTATCTCGAGGTCACAATCACTCCGTTCTTCGCGCAGAGTCTTTATCTCGAAATCTCGATCGGCCAGCTCCCGGGTCTGTTCGTCCAGCCGTTTCTGAATATCTCGAGTTCTACCGGTCAGCTCGCCTTTCATCTCGTCCAGCTTGTTTCTCATCCCGGCAGTCACCTGAGCGTGTTTACCTAATTGGTATTTGAGGTCGTTAATCACCTCGTTTTTCGTGATAGACTCGTCCTTAGCGGCGGCCAGCTCTTGTTTGGTGGCTCTGAGTGCAGTCTCTAAGTTCCCAAACTTGGCCAGACGGGCTTCGAGGGTGCCAATTTTCTTATTATCGACGTCTGCTAAAGCACCTTTCTCTTCGTCCTTCTCTCTGATGACGTCTTCTTGGTCAGCTACATCATCTTGGAGCGCCTCCACTTCAACTTGAAGGGCGGATATGCGGGCCTTTTGATCGTTTAGAAGTTTCCCGTGGGCGGAAGCGGCTTCACTTTTCTCAGCCACCACAGCCCGCAGGCCGGCAATCTTTCTAGTCAGGTCTTTGGCGTCTCCCTCGGCAGATTCTCTGATCATCTCGATCTCCCTGTCCTTTGAGGCTATGGTGTCTTGGAGCTCGTCAACCAACTGGTTGCGGCCGTCCACGCTGTCCCACAGGGTGTCTACATCTTCTCTAAGTGTATCTACTGTGGCCCGCAAGGCCATAATGGTAGCCGAAGCCAGTTTAACCCTCTCCATGAGCAGAGCTTGTTGATCGGTCAGTTCCGATCTATACCCCTCGGCCGCAGCCAGTTCCTCGTCTTTATTAGCCAAATTGTCCTTCAGGTGTTCGTTGATATTATTTACCTCCGTAAACATATCCCCGAGGGTGTTTCTGTCCGAGACCAAGGCGTCCTTGTTTTTTTCCAGGTCACGAATCTTCTCCCGCAGCTTTTCAGTCTCGGGGTAGTTCCCCAAGGTCCGGGTGAGCTCCACGATGTGGGCGTCTTTCTTCTCTATAACCGTCTCCAAGTCGGATCTCATCTGATCCATCTCGTCTTTGAGTAACCGTTTGGTGTTGTCCACGGCCAGGTTGCAATCTTCCTCCGAGATACGACCCGTGGGCATGTTAGCCACAATATCATCGAGCTCAGCCTGCAACCGTTCGTTAGTTTCTTGTAGGCGTATAATCTCGGCCACTAAACCACCGTTATCCAATCTTTCTTCAGAGGCGCTTTTGTGGACAAACATCTCATCTTCGTACATAGACCCCTCTTCGTCGTCTGACCCACGGGCACTAGCCACAGATATAGTAGACCTCGACATTGACCTAGACATCTGGGGTGAGGGCGTTCTGTGCTTATGTCGCCTCCGACCTGACGTCAAGAGTCGTACCAGACTAGTTATACCGTACATTCCGGCTAGCTCTATGGGAGTGTACCCGTCTCTGTCTGTAGTGCTGAGAGGCTCGTGAGACACGTTCATGGCATATTCGGCCAGCATAGTTGCTACAGTAGGGTTATCTTTTCCCCCAGTCTTGATGGCCAGAGCGAGAGCCGTGTCACCCTGAATGTTTCTTATCGTGGCAACCCGCAGCTCATCTGTCATGCGCAACATGGCCGTCAGGGTATACAGGTTGCTCACAGCCAAATGCACCGCAGTGTTGCCCGAGGCAGTTTGATCGTTCAAAAGGTTGTTCAAAGAACCATTTTGCTCGACAAACAGCTTATCCGTGAACTCTTTGCTTATGTGCGGCATATTGGCCACCTTGCAAAACAAGTTCATGCCCTGCCTGTCCTTGACGGACGAGTCTAGACCGTGCTCTATCAGGTACTCTAGCGCCTCGGGCTTGTTGTGGTCTACTGCAATAAATGCCAAGTAGGTAGATGCACCCCCCGGGTAAGGAATAACTGCCTGGTTGACATTTACTTGCTTCGGAACTACAGACCGTACATACTCTAGGTCGCCGTTCACCACGGCATAGACCAGTTTGCGCACCCTCTGAAATGGTAGTGGATATCTCTTTAAGGAAGCCATCGTACATATACAGACATGCAAGAATGCTCACTATCGTACGAACGCTAACACATACAAATAGTACAGATTTTATTAAGCAAAAACAATACTGTGACCAATCCCGTGTGGTCTATTCAGAGTCACTCATGTCATCGTCAAGAGCCTCTGAGACAGTGGCAGAGATATGTTTTGTATTCTTGCAAGGACGCTCCTCTTCTTCTTCATCACTGTCAGACTCAACGATCTGGCGTTTGCGTGAAATCTTCATGGGAGCAAGGCGTTCTTCCTCGTCCTCCTCAGAAGATGAGTCGGCCGCTGACTTTGGTTCAACCTCCACAACCCGTGGGATGGCTTCTTTCCTGGACCGAGCATACCTGGACCGAGCAAACTTCTTGCGGATACCGACAACAACGGTGTACTCCCCAATTGACCTGGCAGACGTGAATGACAGATAGATGGAGTTCCCGACCACCTTAATCTGACATTTGCTGTCCAAATTACAGATCTCTGCTGCGCTCACCCAGTAGGTCAGATGACGCTTTTGGGTCGGAAAGACCAGCTCGACGTTGTTCTCGCAGTCATCCCGGGGCACGAGCGTACCGTCGTCTCCGAGCTTCATCGTAACTGCAAAAGCCAGCACGGGCATCCTCGGTCCTTCTCCGTAGTACATGCGCACCGTCTTCTTGTTGGCCTTGATGTACCGGAAGAAGACGGGTTCGGTCGCCATCTTTGAGTTGCTGGCCACGACATAGTACCAGCACTTGTTGGCCTGGATGTCGGCTGCAGTCACCGGTGTCCCGTCCATCTTGCAGGCATACAGGCGCACGTTGATGGTAGTGTCGTCCTCGTCGTCATCAGTAGAATGCATGACTTGGTTTACGATGCCGGTTGTAGCTGCCTTCGAGGTGTACCTCAGTTTGATGCCCTTGGCCAACAGGGGCTCGTTGACAAAATACTCGGTGTGCCCCTCGACGCTCCCGTACGCTTTGTAGCGGTGGTTGGCGTTCACCTTGATGAATACGTCCTTGAGGTTGACAAAAACGATGTTTCCCGAGGTCAGGTCGGTCAGGAGATTGCAGGCAGTCAGCGCCTTGTAGGTAGTAAAGCTCGCCACCAGGGTGTCTGTGTTAGAGGAGGGAACCGGCCTCATGGGCTGCTTGGAAGTATCTTCGCCGGATGAGGAAAAAGATGCGGCCTTCTTCTTGAACTTCTTCTGGGGTGCATCGGTTTGCATCTCGGCGTCCTTAGAGACAGGTTTGTGTTTTTCTGCTTCCCGAGCAGGAACAACCTCGGCAACAACTTCAGGCATGGTAGCGGTGGCGGCGGCGTCTTGAAGGGCAACTTCGATGTCAGACATGATGGCTGGTAGAGCGTAGGCTGTTTTGTAGAGCTGGTGAAAGAGAAGATACAGTGAGAGCAAATGACTTGAGACCGGCAAGCCTCCCAGTTAAATAGTTTTCGTAGCCACTGGAGCGAGGTCTTTCATATCAGACCGGGGTTTGTAGTATCAGATTGGGGTCTGTAGTTATCTATCAGAGCGAGGTATGTTGTAGGCCTGAGGTCTGTGGTTTTATAGCGGCCTCTGTTGCACGGAGCGAGGTCTGTAGTTTCCTCAGGCTGCTCGCAACTGCCTCCGCGGTAAACAATTTTAGGTTTTTGACCACCACGTTATCTGCAAAGGCACATGCGTGACGTTTTGGGGAGAAATGAGTCAGAAATGCCGTGTGGGTCTTGTACTGGCCGCCGCAGTTGTTACAAAGGAACGGGTAAGGATCTGTGGGCAAGTCTTCGTCCATAACCGAGATGATTTATGATTCAAGATCTTACTCTCGGCATCTCTCCCAACAAATACTCCTCCCCCTTGATCACAGCTTAGACAAGAATTGAGCCGGCACGTAGGTGTACACATACTCCCCCATGGTCTTGTCCCGCACATGCACGTACCCGTCCATACTGGCTGCACGGTGCATGTATATACCTTCGGTAGTGTTGTCAAAGACACCGTCGTCACCCTTCAACCACTCTTTCATCTCGTTTAATTCGGGTCTCGTGAGGCGCTTTGAATGCGGGTTCTGGGGATCAACCGTGGTCAGAAACACCTCGTCGTCCTCGATGTACTTGTACCCGATGATGGTGTAAGTCGTCTTATGGTCGCGTTTGAACGCTTTGTCCTTGATGACGATACCCATGGGGTGGATTTTAGGCTCTTTTTCTCGCTTGATTATTTGTTGTTGGTGCTCGACGATCCTTTCTAATCTAATACGTCTCTTGCGCTTGGACAAACAAGCCCGACACTGCTTCGGAGACCTACCGACATTCCCGAGGAGGCGTAAACTCCTCCTGATCACGATTTCTGACCCGCAGGTGTTACACAACACCATGTTAGAAGAGAAGGCTCTGTTGGGTGCCACTCACAAGTTCTATTCGCTGATGTTTGGGTTACAGTGGAGGTACGAGAACCGTTTGAAGAACGTAGCGGCTAAGAACCCGGAATCTGTCTCTTCAATAAATATCTCCACCGAAGACCCCCTATTGATGTTTAAGATGCCCATCGGGCACACCAAACGCAGCAAGATAAAACCCCACAAGACCAATCAGTTAGCGGTCAAGGCTTCCCTCAAGAGGCTCAAACGGTTGCTGGACGTGAAGCCGCCGGTTACCCACGGGAAGATCGTGAAGCTGATGGGCATAATGGATATACCCGAGGAGAAGTACGCGGCGATGCGCATGAACATCATGATGAGACGGTACTTCACGGCGAGTATGAAGGTGTTCACCGAGGAGACTTTCAAGAAGCATTTCTTCAACATGTCCCCGCCCTTTAGGCCTCCCAACACGGTCAACGTCACGTGGGAACGGGAACTCAAGGGTCTCATGAAGACCACTCTAGACTCAGACGGTTTGCTCGTGAAGCGACCCACGGAGCGGTTAACGGCCATCATCAACTATTGCGGGCCGGTCATCAACGGTGCCTACAAGGACCTGGACGTTCACGTGCCTGGCCAGAGCGTCGAGGAAGCGTTCGTCCAGCGGGTCAACCGGTACAACGGATATGCCGCGCTCGTCAACAACCTGTCGGCATATGCGCGCTTCAACGCGTCTTCATTGATCTTTACCTACTTCAAGAGAGCCAACGAGACCACCCCATTCAACACGATTTTTACTACCCTCGTGGACACAAAATCGAGCGCAGACGTCGAGCGGGCGTTGCTCAATTACCTACTCGGGGACAGAGTTGACATTGACACCGACGTGGCCACCAGGGACCCTTACAACATCGTGTCGTTCGGGGGCTTTCCCTACGACCAGGTCAGGCCTGCTCTACGGGCAGAGTACGTGCTTCTCAAGCTGCTCTTCTACCTGAGCGTGCGCTTTGGGTTCAACATAGAAGACACCTACAGACGCAAATACCTCGAGGGCCACCCTTTTACCATAGACAACGTTTTACAACTCTTCCCTGGTATCATGACCATCATGTTTTATCTTATCAACACCGTCAAGGACAAAGAGGGGATGACGTACGTGACAGACCTCAATGACAAGCTGCGGTCGCTCATGTCGACAAAAAGACACTTCGGGGACAGACAAGAGACCATAGAGACGCATAAACAGATATCGGGGGCGACAGAGAAACTGGCCTTGAGGTGTATAGACGTGCTAGTAACCGACCCTTCCTCTCACGCTACAATTACGGGGTATTGCAACCTGCTGTTCTTGCGCAGCGGTTTGAAAAAAACAGCAGTTTGACCAGGGACGCTTCTGGGGTCATACAAAAAAACAAATAGGGTTTTATTTAGACATGTGGGGTTTTATTTTCAGACATCATCATTTTGGACTTGAGAGGCTGTTTCAGATATCATCACTGATGATATCAAAGGTAGACGCTTCCTCCCCCGAGGGACTGTCCTTCCTGTATTCAGAGACCCTTTTGGCAAAGAAGTCGGTACGCCCGTCCATACCGAGGTTCTGCATGAACCTGAAGGGGTTATCCACGTTATACATGGGCTCGTAATTGAGCTGCATCAGGGTCTGGTCTCCGAGGAACCTGGCGTACTGCATCAGCATCTCCGGGGTCATGCCAGGGAACTTGTTGCCGTCAAACGCCTCGATGACAAACTCGTGGTCAGCTTCGATTGCTTCCGCGATCATGCTTTGAACCGTCTCCTGCGACAGCTTGGTCTCCTCGGGGAAGTAGTTGTTGTACACTGTGATGCCCGCATCACCGTGCATGCCCTCGTCTCTGGCGATAAACTCGTTGCTGAAGAAGAACCCTTCGAGGGGCAGATTCTTCTCGGAAAGCATCCAATAGATGATGGCGAAGATGACCGGGAATAGCAGACACTCAACGATGAGGAACGCCACTATGACCTGAGCTAGCCCGTCGGCCTCGTTGAGCCACTTCTTGGCCCAGTCCACCTTTCGCTTGATGGCCTTCATGTCGAGGGCGGCTCTGAAGATGGCTTTTTTTTCCTCGGGGTCCTTGATATACGCGTCAACCATTTTGCTGTACACCTCGTTGTGAACGTTCTCTTGGGCCTCTTGCATCATGTACATAAACTTGGCCTCTAGGGTCGGCATGTTCTTCAAGAGGTTGGTGAAGATGTTCTCGTTGACTATAGAGTCGGCCACGCTGAAGAACCCCATGATATACTTCATGATACGCTTGTGAGGGTCGGACAGAGAGTCGTAATCGTCCTTCTCGAACGATACATCCCCCGGGGTCCAGAAGCACGCCCTTTGTTTTATGTACTCTGCCCAGATGTCTTTGAGCTTGATGGGGAGTAGCGTGTGGCGTTCCTCGTCTTCCTCCCAGAATTCCGGTTTGAGCTCCCGGAGCAACTTTAGCTCTTTGATCTTGTACATCTCCCGCTCAACGAAATCGTTGGTTGTGTGGTTGGGGTTGTCCTTGACGGCATCGAGGAGCATAGAAACCGGGTATTGTTTGAGTTGCTCGACCAGTTCCGCCCTGACGGGCCCGTTGGGCAGGCTCTTGACATATTCTGCCATAGTGGATCTGTTCAGAATTGTCTGCTCCTCGAATGAATATCCTTGAATGAATATTCCTCGAGTGATCCGAGTCTTTATATACAAGTTTAATACAACAGAGTTCAATCTACAACAGAGTTCGATCCTAATACAACAGACATCACTCTCAGCCCGTAGTCTGTTGTTGTATCGAATATACCCCAAATCACTACAGACCTAGCGCCAGTCCGATCATGGGTAGAAGCAGTAAGCTGTCGCCAGTGCGCGCTGTCATGTTCTGGAATGGCGACTATTCTAACCCGCTGGTAAGGTTGGGTATGCACGAGTACGTGTTCAAACCCCTCAAGCTAGCATTTCCGACAAACGAGAACAACTACAGACACGCCGTAGACGTATTAATGGACTACGTGATGATGACCACACTGTACTTCGAAGAACATCTAGTACAGTTACTAGACACGGCCAAGCAGACACAGAGCGCCATGCGGACACAGAGCGCCCTGCGATCACCGAGCGCCAAACCCCCGGGGAAACCCTTCTGGAAGATGGCCGTCAAGTACTACACCCTCACGGTCGAGGCTATGGCCGCCACGAAATCAATGTCCATGTCTCAACACGTAGCCTCTGCGGCTAGTTTTGATGACATCATTCCCAACCCCGTGATGCCCATTGATCAACTAGCATATACAGAAAGCACCCTGAGGTTCTTACATGACCTGTCCTACAGGCTGTTTCACGAGAACCCCGTGTTTCTGACGAGGTTGCTCGTTAAGTACATGAAGGACGCTACGGAAGACGCTCGTAACATCCACGTGTGCAACCTGCTGTACTCTCTGGTCAAGTCTCACAAGGCGAGATTTTCAGTCAACCTTATTGTTGGGGCGCGACCTTTACCCCCGGGTATAATGTGCTTTGGCCGCAGGAACGTGAACGTAAAGCGCATTCTAGACCTCTTCACGGTCAAGATGTGCCCATTTTGCTGCAGGCCGGTCAACGTCGCGGTCAAAAAGAAGTCGTCCGCGGGAGGAGCTCACAGGTCGCAAATCTTTACTGACGACTACACCCAAGAACCCCTGTACTGCGTGGAGAAGAACCACAGAGGCATCATCTCGTACCCGCTGGTCTCTTACGACGGTGACGAGTTTTACATTAACGAGCTCGAGTGGACCATCAACGGCGGGTTTTCACGGGTGTTCACCGTTTCCCAGCAGGGTGGCAAAGCTCGCATGGTCATACTCAACAAGCAGACCCGGGCCATCTTGTACGTGCCAGTGGAGACAGATGCGGGACAGTGCGGGGACACGTGTTTGATTTGCAAATAAAACCCACAAGTAGTTTTGACTTTTTTTTTATTGTGTTTATGATTACTTAACGGGTAAGGGGCACCTGCAATTGGTCCCGATCCAAGGGGGGGTACAGTGAGTGACCTGTTCCGTCCTCAGGTTAGCGATGCGCGTGTCTGCCAGGGGTGTATGAGCAATCCCGAGGTACAGGCTCATGACGAGGCACGTGGTCATGTCGTCTGTAGTCGCTTTGTTGAGCTTCCCCGTGTACTTCCTGTCCTTGTAATGGAAGTTCTTGATCTCTTGCACAAGATGCTCGAGGGTGCATATGTCTCTCGAGTAAGCCCCGTGCTCTGCCGTGGACGCCACCCTGAAGTGAGTCTTGTGTCTGTTGTTCAAGAAAGACACGATCGTACTGAATATATGCTTCTTCCTGACCCCGAGGTTGTAGCCGTACGACAGGTTGCGGCCGGCGTAGACGTCCACGTAGTTGAAGAACTCGCATTGACGGTTGGTAACCACTCCTCGGGCATGCAGGTTTACCCATGTGTTGTAATAAGACCTGACGGCGTCCGGGTTGCTGTTGCGCTCGAGGGCCACGAAGAAGTAGCATTTTTCCCCTTGGGACCTGTTCACGATGGTGGTCACGCATTTGACGTACATCTCTTCCATGATAGACCCGACTCTCCCTAGGTCCCCGTGGGTAACCAGCTTCCTGTCTACAAAGCATAGCGTGACGTGGTTCCCACGGCCAATCCTGACACACGTGATGGCTATCGCAGACTGCTCAGAGGGGTGGTATGCCGGGTCCATGTAGATCCAGTAACACGCTTTACCGTCAGAAGGCAAGTCTTGCAACCTGACGTGGGTCAGAGGGTCGCTCAGGTGGTCTACAAAGGGCTTGGAGAACACTGCTCGTGTAGCGTCGTCGTTGGCAGAGTCATAGCGGCCGTGCTCGACGTCCTCTGGCCGGATGACACCTAGCTCGTTCTCGTAGGACGCTTCCGTGCGTGTAATCACTCCCTCGAAGCTCTTGTTGGCCTCGTCGTAGGTAATGTACCTCGGAGCCAGCATCTTCCTGTAGCACCCTGTGTGAGACGCGCTGTACTGCACGTGCAGCCTGTCGAGACAAAAGTAGCACAGCCTGTACAGGTTGATCGAGCTGCATTTGGTGGCCATGTTGACCACGATGTTGAGTAGAGCGTCCTTCTTGTTGGAGATGGGGCTGGACAAGAACCCGATCTTGGTGTGCATGCGTTGGATCATGGCGTTGATGACCGTGTACGAGTCTTCGGAGACGCACAGAGCTTCGTCCAGAAACCCGATATCCGGATCATTGCCCCTGAGAGACGCCGGTCTGCACGCAGAGGCATACTTGAGCCTACTGCTCGACCCGTTTTTGAAGACCAGGATGAGACTGTCTTCGTGCTTGAGCATGTGGTACCCGTAGGTCGTGGCTGGGAAAGTTGCCAAGAGAGTGTTTTCTATATCGTCCTTGGTGGTACAGACCAGACTCCTCGTGTGAGCCATGGCCAGTATCTCGCAGTTCTTGAAGGTGATCAGCGCCACGGCTATAGCGAGCTTGATACACCGTGTCTTTCCTAACCCACGGGGAATGATGCACATGTACTGCTTGCCTGTGTACTTGTGCCTCATGCGGTCTACCGATGCCGCTGGGAAGCCTAGATACGTGTCATTGCACCCGAGCATCATGGCCTTCAGTAGCTCTTCGGACGTCTTGTACATGGCGTAGAAAAAGCAAACCTCATAGAAGACAGACTTCTGGAACATCTGGTGAGTCGTTATTTCGTTCTCCATGGCATCCTCGTGGATGCGATTGAGAAACGTGACAAACGGCTGCATGTCCTCGAGGGTCTTTTTAAGCTTAGCCATACCACCCTCGTGCTTTCCGCAGGTCTCTGTCAGAGGTCCGTACAGGTCATCCCGAAACCTGTCGTCCTCGTCATCTAGTACCAGATACGGGTTGTGGGTAAAAAACAGATTGTTGCTCTGTCTACCCTTCGGGGTATCAAAGATCAACCTTTTATATATGTACGCGTCTGCCTTCTTGGTCAGTAAATCTACCCACTCATCATCATCATCTCCCGCAGGACCCCATAGCCCACCGTGAGTCAAGTAGATGTCGAACGAACACTTATTCGGGGTAGTGATCAACATCGTGCAGTCTGTCGTACTGGGTCTTCTTGACCGTCAACAGATGCTCGCACGCTCCTTTAGGCAGGTCAGTGTCTACCCCGCGTTTGGACACGACGTCAGTGTTGTCAGACGTCGGTTTGGGACACACGTAGTCCGTCCATCCTATGTCAGAGTAAGCGTCCGTCAGTATACACAGGGGGCATACAAAGTCGTTTTGCAACATCTCGTCCATTTCCTTCTTTGGAAAATTAATAAAGCCAGAGAGCTTGCAAAAGTCTTCGTATACACCCCACAGACATTCTTCCGCATCATCCAACCCGAGCATAATGCGCTTCCAGGCCTCAATCATACCTCGGACATCTCCCATGCGCTCACCGCTTTCCCGCACGCACTGATGGTACAACGCTAGGTTGCAAGAATCCAGACCAAAACTGGCAATGTTTACCTTTGGGATAGTTTTATTAAACGAAACAGACAATTTGTCGGCGCAGCGGCGCTTAAAATCAACAAACTCATCATCTGTACCCTTTACATCGTTAAGGTAACACATCATGTGCATCAACTTGCGAGTCTGGGGTATACATCGGGCCATAATGTCATGAGTGCGATCGCACTTGAGAACTTCGGCGTCCATCATACACCCGTAGAGCCAAACCCGTGGCCTCCTCTGTCTGTAGATTGAGCCAGCTTGAGAATGGTCTCGTCGTCCGCCAAGTAATACTCCGTGCGGATGTTGTCGTGCATCAGTCTTGGAACCAGTTGGGCGATCCTGTCTCCCGCAAAATACTCCCAGGTCTCGGTCAGCGATCCATTGAAGATGGACACAAACAGTTCCCCGCGGTAATGATTGTCGACGACACCCCCCACGACCATGCGGCCCTTTGAGGACACACCCGATCTGTCTTTGACCTCCATGTAGAATCCGAGAGGCGAGATGATGTACACGCCCGTAGCAATCTTCTTTGTCTTCATGGGAGGGATAGACCCGTCCGTCAGGGCAGCCACATCATACCCGACATCGCCCGGCTGCTTCCTCTCCGGCTTTGACTTGTACTCTACCCGTGGGCTCAGGAAGAAGCGGAAAGTATTGTCGCTGGGCTCTATCAGGTCCAGTTCAACTGTCTCTGCATTGGTGAAGACCCCACCATCGAGCAGAGGTATGGCGGGTATCTTGGGGGTAAACCCGACAGCGCCGCTTCCCCAAGGGACCGTCTGTTTGGGCTCTCCCAATATCTCATCGGCAGTCTTTACCAGCCTGCGATTCTTCTGGCTGACCAGATTCCTGATGGCGCTCCCATGGTGAAGGTACAGCAGCTCTTCGTCGTCCGTCATACGGTAGCACTTGTCCTTCCACAGCTTGACGGCCAGGTCGCGGATCTTTTTGGTGCTTGAATTGACCGGTGAAGACTCACCAGACGACCTGCGGACAGACGGCCTCTCCTCGTTCCTTTGGTGTTGACGCCCCCCCGTAGGATTCTTTTGACGTCTGCTGGGTTCTGGTGGTGGGTAGCCATACACCATAGGCTCGTACATCCCGTTAGTAGGCAAGATGATGTCCAAGTAGTGAGCGTCCGTGTACTTGCGGTTCTTGGGGGTACAGTCTATGCCCAGCCCATCGTGGCGTCTCTTGATGTCTTTTAGGGTCATCCCGAAGTTGTATCGAACGTAGCCATCGAGCTCGTTATTCTTGTTGATGACGACGATAGCTCTGCAGATATCATCGCCAGCAAACACCCGGTTCCATCGTTCGTAGAGGTTTTGTAGGTCTCTGCCATCGCAGTGAGCGGGCTTCCAGAGGCAGAAACAGCGACCGTCCATTGTAGCTAGAGATAGAGCGGACCGTCGTGCTTAGAATCAAAGTGCAAAGTGAAAAAGATAACCCCAGCGCTCGCCCTTATATAGGTAACCCAGTCAACAGACCCCGCGCTGGTACAACAGACAACAAACCTCGCTCTATACAACAAACCTCGCTCTACACAACAAACCTCGCTCTGTACAACAAACCTTGCTCTATACAACAAACCTCGCTCTATACAACAAACCTCGCTCTACACAACAAACCTCGCTCTAACAAACGCATACAATTACCCTAGGTTGTCCGTTTCTACCTGCCAAATATGTTGTCTCTCAAGGACGTATCGGTTACGCGGGGTTTGACCGACTTTAAATGGGAAAAAATGGCCCGACAGGTCATATTCAAGACCTTTTACCCTTACCCAAACAGAGACTTCATGGTCACCCCGATAAACATGTTGGAGAACGGAACAATGGACGAACGACACCCCATGGAAGCGTTGTTCGACTGCCCCTTGTATCCCACGGCATTCATGAGAAACCTTTACAGGTTGTATACGACGATAGCCTATGTGACCAAGGGGGTACAACTCGGTCTACCCATGGACCACGTCAGCAAGCTGAGGGCCGTAGAGATCGGTCACCCGTACATTCTTTCGAGCTACTTCATCGATGATCCGGGTGTTGCTGCTGCCCTGAGTGACATTTACTCGGTAATGTTTGACGACATCATCGTGCATCCGCCATCCACAGCCGTCCCGTTGGCTATGGATATCATCTGAGACACGCACGGGTACCTGACTTCAAACTCTCTCTTGCTCTTGAAGACGTGTTTGGTAAAGAAATTGAATAAAATTGAGCCCACGGGCAACATACAACCGTTGTTTTCAATGTCTTTCGATAATTTTAACCTAAAGTACACGTGCGAGCGCCTGAGCGTGGTGTATAGCTTCATCAGGGTAGCTATGGACGGGGCGGCTCTTGTGTAGTCGGTGGTATACCTCACCAGGTCCTTTTTCTCAAACTCGTCCATATAGTATTTGATTACCAAGACTTCGTCTATAATAGCACCCGCGGTAGCCATCATGGAATTTCCGTACACAGAGTTTGTGATCGTAGACTCGCTTACGATCGCCATTCGATCTCTCGGATTGACTAATACCACTCCCGTACCCACCCCGCCCAACCCTCTAGTCCAGTTTGACGCCCTGTGCGATGCTGTGGCCGTGAGTTTCAATTGCGTCCTGTACCTAGAAGACCAGGTGCGTGGAAGTAAACAGGTGTACAATGCCAGTGGGTCGGCTCTGAATCCCAATGTGTTTATAGTGAGAACCCCACGGGCGTTTGTTATAGTGACTTCGGGAGACACCCGTGGGTATACCCGGTTTGAACTCGGGAGGCCGAGTGAACAACTAGAGGAGCTCGGGGGGGAAGATCTACGGGACACAGAGAAAATTACTGAAGACTTCACAGAAGAGGCCCTCGGGTGGTATTATGACGTCTTCAAGACAGATCCCAAGAGTCCGTACAGGACCATACCCAGGAATGTTTTCTCGGCCAACGTCAGGGAAAACTCTGCTACTATGCCCAAGGGCGAGTTTGACCTCGTGATCCAGTGTCCTACCGCCGCAGCAGTAACGCATGTTCTTGGGTACTCCAACCAAGGCATGGTCAGCCTTCCGAGGTCAACTCTGTACACCGGGAAAATAGCCACTCCGGTCTTGAGGGTACCTAACGGGGCTGGTATTTGCTTGCTCGCTGGTGTACAAGAAGTCTTTGTGCTAGACTCGATGTTCGCACCAACCTTGGCGTTCCAGTTTGTCCCGCAGTTTGTCAGGTTTGTGGACGGCCTAGACAGAGGTAACAAGTTGTCCGTCATCGACAACCCCGTCATTACCTCCCTAGACACGCTCGTCGAGGCCGACATTGCGAGCAAGTACAGCAACCTCAAGGTTGGGTCAAATATCGTGCAGGGAGAGTGCTCGTACGAGTATGATGCGGCTGACCGCGGGGGTATACCTCAGTCTAGCACTTTGGGTCACATGATGTCCCGGTGGAGTGTCCCCAAGCCAATTTTATGCGTCAAGGAATCGGTGTTGTGCATGAGCTTGGACACCCTAGAGCGACTCATAACGGTGATAGACGGTTATATTCCCGCGGAGAGATCCGTCATCTACACGACCATCGAGAGGTTTGTCAACTTTTTGTATCGTGTGGGTTACTCCGGGGAGATACCCAGATACGAAAACTTGACAGACTCCTTCGTGGCCTACCAGAACATCAAGGCAATCAACAGTCAACTGGTCACAACCGACGGGACATTGACTATAGACATGACACCATTCGCATCCCTTTCAAAGCTCGAACAGCAACAACATTTATTCATAAAAGACTGGAGAGAAACAAATTCGAATGTTGTGTACAACGTTTAATTACTTCAAGGTTACAGAGTCAACAGTTAACACAGATAGAGTCCCCTGAGAAGTCACTGGTAGTTGATGGGGGGGAGGGGGGGCAGATGGAACCGTTCTGGCTGAGCTCTTCCCACCGCTCATGTCCATGTACTGTCCCTGATCCTCGGCAGTAGTATTGGTGAAAGACGGGTACAGGCCGCCGACTCTGGCAAACGGTGCTATCTCTCCGAAGAGCGGGTCCCTAGACATACAGGGTCGTTCCGTAACCTCCCATGGGCCAGTATAGGGCGGTAGTTGAGTCACCGGCAGAGGCCTGTATGGCTTCTCTCCCCGTGGGTGCGCGACAGCTACTCCATTGGTGTTGATTCGTTTCACCAGGGCGTTGGTGTGTTTGTTGACCTTGTGCTCAGAGTACCCCTTGGTGTCCAGGTTGCAGTGGTCGATGGTCAGCACGACGGGTTCGTCTGTCCCGGCCGTAGCGGCAGTATTGGCACTAATAATGTCCGCCACCTTGCCCTGCACGTACGCTATGATCGCATCTCGGCGTAACCCGCCCACCGCCTGTGGGTAGGCGATGGTGATAATATTGAGCGCGGGAGAGGCTTGCTGCTTTTTCTTGCCGGACATGGTTGTGGAATGAGACCCGCGCTGGCTGTAGTCTAATATATATAGCTCTAGAACAACAGACTTCGTTCCTGACAACAGACCTCGCTCCTGACAACAGACCTCGGGTCAATACAACAGAGTTCGCTCCGCTGAGAGTATAAATATAACTACCCGCAGTTGTTATCTCTCATTCGAAGATGTACGCTAGCAGCATGAACGCTAGTAGCATGGTCTCCCCGTGCCAGGCCCGCCCCATGGTCTTCCCACACATAAACCTTGGGCAATGGTTGGCGCTCGGTGACTCGATCTTCAACAACCTCAATGCCTTCCTACGGTTTGTCCCGGGTTCGACAGACTACCCCCACGGGCAGCGGTTGACGGTACCTGAGATGTACGATATAGCCCTGAGGAGAGACATGTTGCTTCCCTCTGTGACTAGAATTCCACGGCCACAGTACAACGAGTCCCTGCAGGGTTTTTTGAGGAGGATCCTGTCGAACACGCTGACTGCCACAGAGGGTGTAGTCACCGCCTTTATGTATGCCGCAACCATATTCCACGAGAAGACCTGCCCGCCCTCTAGGGGCAACAGGTTGTTCCTAGAGCACTTTTGCGAGACACTGGCCGAGGTCATCTTGCTGGTCAACCCGAAGATTGCTGACTACCTAATGGTTGATGAGGAGGTTAGACATTGTCGGGCTAAAATATTCCCCACGGGCGGCCACAACGCATTCTAGACATTCTCCAGGGGACCGCGGGGTGTTATACACGATCTCGAAGGAGCACTCAAAGGTCGTCGAGTCTACAGTGACCTGCGGGATCCACGTCTTGTTGTAATGCTTGGCGTGAGAGGCTTTCGGGTTAGCCCGGTATGTCACATACCCTCCACTCGTTGTTGTTGTTGTTCCATTAAAGTCTGGAAAAACGATCGTGTGTTGAGTGTTTTCTACCTTTAGAGGGTAGAACGAGCCTCGTAGGAGTATGGGGGGTGCGCAGAAGTAGGTTTCATTACACGACTGAGAAATGATGCCGGCTTTGAGCAGTTTCAATAGGGCAGGTTGTTGTTGTTGGTCCACGATTGTAGTGTCTTTGGGGTCCCACAGGTACAGTTTATCCACCTTTTTCCATTCTATGAGCAGCTTGTAGACGTTACTGACATATTTACATTTCTGAAGGATCACATTGTCAACCTTGAGGTCTATTACAGGGCTGCGTATGTACATGCGGTTAAGGTCGTGATTGTAGAATATGACGTAGTATACCTTAGTGTCCACCCCCTCTATAGAGTAGAAGAATGACCAGTATCTGTTCCCGACAGACACCAAAGAGGTCCCGAGAACCCACAGTTTAGATGTGACGAGGTTAATGACGGTCTCCATGGTTCAAACACACACACACAAACAAACTTCGGTAGTTTTAAATCACTCAAATATTGCACACGAGGTCCCGTCTCTATAGCAATAGCGACTTGACCGAATCTCGATAAGCCGCCGTGTCACTAGCGACGAGGAACTTGCGGTCGTTCTATCCCTAGTGGACTACATGAACTTTGAAAATACCACCGACCCATTCTTATTTTAACTCACGGGTGGCGGGCAAAACGATGTATTCCACTAACGCGCATGTCCCGGGTAGCGTTACTACCGTCATTACCAGTCTACACCCACGGGCATAGTATCGTGCTCTACTGTCGTCGTTGTCCACGATAATCTTGTTCTTGCGTCACGTGCTTAGCCTGCTGGGATTAAACCTCATATAAGATCCAAGTCTGTTGTATTAGAGCGTGCTTTGTTGTACTGGAGCAACCTTTGTTGTATATATACTGTATATAAGGTAGATACTACAAGGCCAGTATTTATTCTTTTTCCAGGATGGCAACCCGTAAACTCTTTCAAAACATTTTGGAGCACTTGGACAACCATGGCGAGCGGAACTTTACCGTTCTGCCCGACACGGTACTCCTGGATGAATTTGAGAGATATTCTCACGCCGTTCATCGAGCTCACGGGAAAGCTATTGACCACGACACCCCGTCTGCCGCGGGGACAATTCTCAAAAAGACTGCTTACGTCAGGGTGACCTCTATGGAGTACGCACCGGTGGGCTGCGACTTGCTGGACAAGGACAAACGCGTCCTCGAAACTATAAGCAGACGAGAGCTGGTGCACGCCTTGAGGTTCGGCCTTGACATGGACAAGATTAAGTTCTTGAGGCGGTGGTCTCTCGAGTACGACGGTGTACCCTCGACGCTGTGCGAGGTGCTCTTCCTGTCCTCCGAGTACGAGAACTCTCCCTTAAACCGGTTTTCATTCGTGGACAAAGAAGACCTGGTGGTTGCTGTAGACCCAAACCCGGTGTTTGTCGGTTCCCACGGGCTGGAACCGATGGTGCGGATACTGTCTTCGATGGACTACAAGAATCTGTTGGAAGTTGACCGGCGCCGGGACAGGTATTTTCCTCGACGCTTCAGAAACTACGACCTGATTACCCTCATGGGCTATCCCAAAGAAGTCTCCTTGACCGAGCTGCGCTATAGGCTCAAATTTGGACAGCGGATCATGCCTGTGTTCTCTTACGAGTGGTACACGGCCAACACCAGCAGAGAGAGCAAGAGGCAGGGCGGCTACAACAACCTGAGAGCCATGTTCACAGACCCGGACAGGTATGACCCCAAGCGCAGCGACAACTGGGACAGCGAGTGCGAAGACCTCTACGAGCGCATCATGACCAGGTTGAAGGTGTGCAAGTGCCACGAAATGACACCCCCCGAGGGCAAATCTAACTATTTCATGCACAGGGACGTGTTCAACGACCTGCGGGCTGAGCTGTGCGGTCACCAGCGAGAGTTGTGCCTAGACACTACCTGCGGGAGATACCGGGACTGCCCTATGGGGGTTGCGTCATTAACCTCAGACAACTAGAGCAAGGTATGTTGTATCAGAGCCGAGTCTGTCGCGGAGCGAGGTCTGTTGTATCGGAGCGGAGTGTGTCGCGGAGCGAGGTCTGTTGCAGCGAACCTCTTTTCCCACTTGGCATCTAATTGTTGCATCAAGTCTTGGATAATTTGTTGATTCGCTTGTTCCGAGCTTGGCTTCCGATTAGGTCTATCTCCTGACTCAGCAGGCCCGGCTTTCTCATTATCATTCATTTCCGACACACAACACAGGTGGAACCGGTCACAAGCCCTCAACGATTTAAATCACTGTCATTTATGAAAAAAGGGGCAACTCACCTTACAAACGAATTCCAAACACAAAACGTTATTACACAAACACTTTGCAGTCGAAAAAGAATTAGTCCTGCACAAAACCAGTTTGATGAACCACGATTTAATCCATGGTGTGGAACAGCTCGTCCATTACCTTCAAGCTCTTACCTCCAATTGACTTCTTGCTCATGCGCGCACAATACTCACGTGACTACGTAGTGACGTAGTCAATAGATGAATAATAACCTCAGACAACTAGGGCAAGGTATGTTGTATCAGAGCCGAGTCTGTCGCGGAGCGAGGTCTGTTGTATCGGAGCGGAGTGTGTCGCGGAGTGAGGTGTGTTGTATCAGATCTGTTGTATTAGACCGAGCTCTGTTGTATTATTTATTTTAGATCAGAGCGGGCTCTGTTGTATTAGACCTTATCCCTTAGTCCTGGCAATGGTCGTAGCGTGGATGTTTAGGATTTTTGACCGTAAAGTACCCCCCATGCCTATGGGGCTGTTATAGGCGCTTCGGAAATGATATATGTAGTTGAATAGGTACACACACACACACAAACAAACACACACACACACACATTGGTAGGGCAACTGTGGGGTTTGTTTGTTTGTGTGTGTGTCAGTCTGGTCAGCCCGAGCAATGGTCGTAGCGTGTATTTTTAGGATTTTTGACCGTAAAGTACCCCCCATGCCTATGGGGCTGTTATAGACGCTTCAGAAATGATATGTGTAGTTGAATAGGTACACACACACACACACATTGATATGACAACTGTGGTGTAGAATAATAGAATAGAATAGAATAATGTTTATTGTCATGAACCAGTAAAGTTATTGACACAACAAACAACAAATAATGCAAGTTACTTGGATTTTTGTTAGCATATTTCATATTGATATGTGAAGCATCTTCTTTAAATTCATCCCTTAATTTAACATATTTATTGCATTTATCTAGAAAATGTATTTCATCTTCTATGACATTGCATTCAATACAAAGACGATTTTCTTTAGAGATATTCTGATGTCTTCCACTTTCAATTTTTAGACAATGTGTGCTAGTCCTTAATCTGCTTAACATCTTTCTGTGTTTATTATTCTTAATTTGTATTAAGAATGACTGCATTTCGTAAGATTTACTGATCATAAACTAAAACTTAAGTCTGGAATATGTATCTGATTTTTCTTTTGTCCAGTATCTTATATATTCTTCTTGTTGTTTTTTGTCAATCGCAAACTTTAATTTGTGTACGTTTAATGTAGATTGGTTATGCCAAACGTGACTAAAACCTAAGTTACAAAGAGATTGTCTAACAAATTGTAGCCATGGCGTTTCTGTCGGATGGTGCAACATTGAGTCATATAATTGATGTATATACGAATCTTGTTTGGAGTCTAGAATATGCGCCCAGAATGCTATTGTTTGTGATAACATTTTTAATCCTAAAGGGAACCTTCCTAATTCCCCCAGTACAGGTATCCACATAGCTTTTCTATGAACTCCAAGAAGGAATCGACAAAATTTGATATAAACAAACTGATTCATGAGGATTTTTGCTAGATAAACATGATCCAAAGAAATGATCAGTATTTGTTTGTTTTATTTTATTATTAAACGTAAACGGATACCAGATTTCAGCGCCATATGTTAATATCGGATTTACAAGTGAATCAAATAAATGTATCATTGTGTCTATTTGCACGTTTTGATTGCTGAAAATTCTGCGGAGGGAATGTGCTGCTTTATTACCTTGTTTACTTAAATGATCTTGAGCTGTATCAAAATTTCCATTCTTGTTGAATATGACCCCTAAATATTTATATTGATCTGTTACTTTGATTACATCAGTTCCACATTTAAATATTGTGTGCATTTTTGGATTTATATGACAAAATACTATAAGAATTTAGTATATTTAGTATAATTTGGTGTATGTGTGTGTGTGTCAGTCTGAGGGGAACCCACGGGCAGCATCAGAGCGAGGTCTGTTGTTCAGCCCGAGGTCTGTTGTAGTCACACGTGTCTGTTTGTTTAGCCCGAGGTCTGTTGTAGTCATACGTGTCTGTTTGGTCAGCCCTAGGTCTGTTGTTGCCACCCTCTATATAAGTAAGAGGTCGAGCCCGCTCGCCTCACTTTAACAATTGTTGTTCATCATTTTGAGGTAGTGGACAGTATGGACACTAGTGTAACCAATGAATGTATTTACCCGCAAGTGTTTATCAACGCAACTTTGTACAGACCGTCATAATGCACTGAATTTGTTTACCGAGTATACCTCTAAAGGTGTCTTGTAACTTGTGTTTGTTGATTTATCTTATTACCTTTGAGCATGTTTTGAATTTATTTCATCGTTGTCATCTATCACCCACAAGTCATCATTTGATCAATTATAATGTATCATTTTTAACCTCAGCCATCATGTATTTGTTTCATCCATTACCCATGGGTATTATCTGCAATGTGTCATCCTTTACCCTTTGATCATTACCAGTACGACTAAATCTCATCTTTTCTGTGTATATCCAATGTAACCATTTGAGTATCATATAACCATGTATCTAATGTATCCTCAAAGTCCCCTATAGCACTGTAAGGCCAATGCATGATGGTCATCCACAACCTCAGAGTGACAACATTATCCAAAATAAAAATCTTTTTTTGGAAATGTTACATCTGGTTTTCACGTGTTTGTTTTACCCCTCGAGGGAGATGCTTCTGTGTGCATGGGTTGTTAGGTGTGTTGTATGTCATAAGACTATATTGTCTAGCAAATTTATCACGAAAAACATTGACAACATGCAACACCCAGACGCCGTTGGTGAATTGACTTGGGCATGGTTGAAAAAAGAGTTGTAAAGGTTACACACGTTCGTCAACTACCCACACAGGACATTTAAATCTGCTCTCGTGCTGGCATCTGAGGGGTTTGCTTACATCGGAGACGGCAGTGACGATAGAGTAATTTGTTGCTTTTACCGAAATGCCGGTGTGTCTGTCTAGGCTCCTTGAAAAAAAAACAGAAAAACAAAATAAATTAACAATGTCACCTGATGAGTTTGCAGATGAGCCCACTTAATCAACCCAAAGTAATGACTTGAAATGACCATGACTGACCTGATAAGACAAAGCTCACACAAAGAACACGCAGTGAAAACAGTAAACACAGTCACTTTTACAGTGCAAGGGAGGGAAGAAGGTCTGGTCTGCCCTGACAAAATGGGATGAGAAATGGTGATTGTGTCCCATGGATAGATGATAAGAAAGGGGCCGAATTTGTCTTTTGTTTGTGGATGTGCTGTGGTTGGTTGTGTGTGTGTGTGTGTGTGTGTGTGCCTGTCCTTACTCTGTCTGGATGAAGAAGGGTATTGAACAGACCTCAGTCTACAACAACCCCCCCCCCCCCCCTTCCGGGTCAGATACAACAGACCTCTGTCCAGTTCAACAAACCCCGGTCTGATACAACAGACCTCGGTCCGCGGAGAGAGAAGAGTATGTGTCCAGCGTGTGTTTGCAAATTGTAATCACGGCCCGCCGGGGGTGTGAGTGTGTGTCCAGTGTGTGTTTGTAAATTGTAATCAAGGCCCGCCGGGGGTGTGTCCAGTGTCTACTCGTACGCTTTTGGGGTAGTAATGGTAGGGTGGGTGGGATCAAAATTATAAATATCTCGTGGGGGTGTTTGGTCTACTACCCAGACTAGGGGGGGAGGGATAGGGTGCGCGCTTAATATAATCCCTCCCGCTTTTTTAGTTAGTATTATACTCTTTTTGATTCCATTACTGAAGAAGGAGTTTTTACTCCGAAATATTTATTTCATTTTGGTGTTTGGGTGTTATTTTTTATTCTTATTAGTATTATACTCTAGAAGAATGCTGTAAATATACCCCGTGGAGGGGGGGGGGGGGGTTTAAAAAAAGCCATCGGTATCACTGTAACCAGTGACTTGTAGGTATATGACTACATCAGGGTGGTCGTAGTATGTATGTTAACACTTGTGGGTTTTAACTAACACACAAATGTATACATACTACGGTGTCTATCCTCTCACTCCCGCTCCCTCTCCCGCTCCCGCTCCCGCTCCCGCTCCCTCTGGGGGTGTTTTAAAACCTCTTTAAGAACAAAAACCAGTAAATCGGGAGCGGGAGCGGGAGCGGGATATTAGTTTGTCATGTCTGATATTCACCAGATAGCAAAAACCAACTAAAATGGATTCTAAATACATATCTGCAAAGTCAATTTGCGTTCGCATGAGCGACAAAGACTACTCTAGCGGTGTGGGCAGCATGATGCTCGAGGCCATAAAAAACACTGGTCAGTGTGATTTGGGGGTTATGGTCCCGTCGCATAAGGTCTTGTATGCGCGCTCTATTGGGCAATTCAAATAATTTAATTTATTGATATTTTAGCGGGTGAGGTATTTTGTCTGTAACTATCTACTCGTACGCTTTTGGGGGGGTTACAAGTATTGTATTGGGCCCCACAAGGGAATAACAGCGATTACCACCCCCATGCCGCTAATGCCATAATAATTTGTGAGTGGGTGTAGGTGGGTGAGATATACCAACAGAGCCGATAATCACAACTGCGGAATCCCCACAAGTGTGACACTGAGTACGACGGGCGGAAATATATATAATGTATGTGTTTAACTACACCCGTGGGGTATATGTGTGTGCACACCCCATCCCCACGGGGCTCATTGGACACATATTTAATGGGTGTGTGAGGGGGCCTTGTTTGGCTTTTGGCATTTGGCATTTGGCATTTGGCATTTGGCATTTTTAAAAACCTCTTTAAGACAAGGTTTAACAAAATGCCAAATGCCAAATGCCAAGGGTGAGGGGGGTATTAGTGTGCGATGAATTTTTTTATAAAACGCCATTAGCCATGGATCGTAATAAGCAAATCAGCGCAAGAGGTATGTTGTTGCAGCTCTGTGACACGGACTACAACGGCGGGGTGGGAGAAGCCATGCTTGATCAAATGTACTCTACGGGTATGTTGAGAGCCGGCTTTGTGGACAGCGCTACAAAGCAACTATATGCCCACGCCGTGAAAAAGTTTAGTTTTAATGACATGGATACCTTGTGTAACAAGTTTGGCCTTTCGAAAACAAACACTACACGGCTTTCAGTGCCCCTACCAGCGCCCAAGAGTCTACTTGATGGAATGTTTGGCGTTGGTGGGTATGATCCAGACCGCCTCCTAAAGGTGATAGGGGACGAGATGAGCCCAGAGGCACTGATAAAACGGTACTCCAGGAGGTGTGCCGCGGCAGTCGCCACTACCAAAATGAACCAAAAAATGAACGACCTCATAGCCAACGAGACAACCTCGGGTATTGTCAAGAAGGGTCTGGTGGGCATGGGCAACACCCTCGGGCAGGTGGCTCAGAGCAAAGCGGTGCTGGCCAAGTCTCGCCAACAAGAAGAGATGGATGCTCGCCCAGAGTGCGAGGACCCCTTTACCATGACCTTCAGGAGGGCGGACGAGAAGACGGGCGAGTTCCTCGAGGGGTACGACCCTTACACCGTGGAGTTTACCCCGAGGCTAGGTCGGACAGACGTGAAGCAGAAGCACTACTACATCTTCTCGAAGAAGCCCAGCTGGGGTAAATCTTACGTGATGCAGAAGGAGGTGGTAGATCGCTACAAGGCCAGCATCGTGTCTTCCGTCAACAACGCCTGCAACCTCCCCGAGGGGATGCAGTTTCTAGTGGTGGACGAGTATACCCAGAAGCGGTCGTTGGACATCTCCGAGCTAAAGTGCATCACGGGCGGAGACGCCTCCAGCGGCTCTCTCAATCGCAAGTCGTTCGGGGACTCGTATACCCCGCGGGCAGACATGCAGCTAATCATCCTAAGCAACCACTCCCCTTACGACGTCTACGCGACCTACTCCAAGAAGCACGGCCGTCGCTTCATATCTCAACATGACGCGGAAGCCATCGACCACAGGTTCCACGTGCACATGCTCGACGGAGACCTCGAGAAGGAGCGCCTACAATGGATAGACCCTTCTAGTCTTACCCGAGAAGAGGCGGTAGAACGCCTCAAAACTGACCTGTCGGAGCTCGTGGAGGAGTACGGGGAGAACACTGGTTCCATCAAAGAGCTGTTTGACAACATCGTCAAGCGGACTCGTTGGTACGGCCTCGCAGGTATGAACAGAAGCATACTCCTGGACATGCTACCGCCGTTGATCTGTGGGGGCACAGACACTTCCGATGTAGCCGAGGCTATCCTCTGTCCCTGGGAAATGAAGTGCATGGCCCCCGACAAGATAGACAAGAACCTGACCAAACTGATCACGAAAAAGAGGAAACGATCCCCAGAGGAAGAAGAAGAAGAAGAAGTACCCGCCAAACGACCTCGGGACGACGTGTCTTCTGAGATGTTTAAAGCAGTTTCCATGGACGACGAGGAACGCGGGGACATGGTCAGAAGGCGCTCCCCGCAACTGCGCCAGATGCTCCAAGAAGAGCTAGACGGCGGTCGTCTGGCCCCGGAGAGCAGCCCTTACAGACGCCTCAAACACCTACTCAAAACAAGATTCGGTCCTGATATCGACTCCATGGTAAGGGGCGACGCCTACTTCACGGGTCATATGATGATTGCTTTGAGTAAATAAAACAAAAAGACAAACAATTTAAACATTTTGCGTTTTTTAATTTTTCGTCACAACAACATGAGGGCGGCCATTTTGTGTATGTCTACTTTCATTTGCACAACCACAGTCTTCTTCCGGGGTACACCTATTATAAGATAGGAGCGGGGACACTGGATTTGTGTTAGAGGGGGTCTCTCAGAAGCAGCAGCCAACTTCAAACTGTGCACCAGCTCCTATATGTAGCCAAGTGCTAAACTGGCTACTAATTCGTTATAATGATTTTATGTCATTCCTGTCTTGTGTAAGTTAAATTTGTATATGCTCTGACACCTGGCGGTCGTAAACTCGCTCAGTCGGCTGTGTCCACCGATGTTTTCCTTTGACGTCAAGCCGCCTTTCCCGAGGAAGACGCCGGGGTACCTTGGGCCCCAGGTGGTCGTTATGCAATATGCCGCCAGCCTGTCTCGGCGTTTTGTCAAGTGGGTGTCATTTCTTTTGACAGGGTAGATCATAGAAGATGCCAGGTGGCTTGGAGGTTTTAGTCTCTTACCCCCCCCCCCCCTTTTTTTCTTGTCTTTACTGACCAATGAGAAGTGATGTCAGTTTTGTTAGCTAACTCTTGATTGGTGGCTTTTGACGCCACCCATCCCCATTTACATGATAGATTTTGAGATTTTGGAAGAGAACTGAGAACTATCTCGGAGAGAGAGGACGTACTTGTTTTGTACTTTGTTATCATGGAGACATACTGATGTAGATTGCATTGTACTATTGGTGTGGCCTCCCGGTCTTCGGGCTGGGAGCTGGATTGGTGAGGAGAAGAGAAGAATAGAAAATAAAGAGAAATGTGAATCGACAGACATGGTTTTCCAGTTTCATGTTGCATCAAGTGACTCGTCGGTCTGTGCCAGTGAACTCTTGTCTATCATTCTCTACATGTGAGTGAAAGTCCATTACGAGAGCAAGTGATGTTCGTTCAGTGCAAGACACTAAAGAGGCACCCACATGGTGTACTCCTGAACTTCGGGGTTTACTTCTACTAGGTGACTACATTCACCCAACTACTACATCAAGAGGCTACACAATCAAATATTATCCTCTTCCTTCCACCCCATCACATATATATCTTATAATTGTGTGCACCGGCTCGAGCCTGTGCACAGAGCCTGTGCACACATTTTTTACTATATACTATCACTAAAAAAAGTTCCGTGCGTAACTTCAGGGTATACATAAGTGTGCACAGGCTCTGTGCACCGGCTCGAATTATTATAAGATATATGAGCCGGTCGACCAACAGATAGACACAGGACGTGTGCACACAGAGACAGGGCAGGGACACTCTCTGTGTGTCAGTCGGTGCACACTTATATATACCCTGAATTTACGCACGGCGATTTTTCAAGTGATAGTATATACGCCTACACTCCAAAGGGCCGTACAGCTTGTCTGAAACTGCTGTGTGTGTCTGTGTGTGTGTGTGTCCAGTGTGTGAGCCCGGGTACACAGCCTAGGTACAGTTATATATACTCTTAAGTTAAGCACGGAGATTTTTTAAGTCATATTATATAGTGAAATAGTTGTACCCAGGCTGTGTATCCCGGCTCGAGCTGGGGTACACCTATTATAAGATAGGAGAGAGGCGACATACAAACTGTGTGTGTGTCCCAGGAGTCAGTCCTACTCGCGGCCCGGGGGTCGTCTTGCGGAGAGAGTGTGTGTGTCCCAGAAGTCAGTTCTACTCACGGGGCAGATCTCGTCTTGCGGAGGGTGTGTGTGTGTGTCCAGTGTGTGAGCCCGGGTACACAGCCTGGGCACAGTTATATAGACAAAAGTGAGGAGGAAAAGCCCCCAAACACGCCCCAGAGATTCCAGGTCAGTGCCATCAAAGGCTCTGAGGACGGGACAGTGTCTATTCTGGTTGACCCCGAGGCCAAGTTTAGAAAGTACACCACGTGCTTTGACGGGCCAGACTGGACAATAAAACTGATCCGCAAGGGCGGAGAGCGTCGTAAGAAGGTCCTCAAGGCCAACGAGAAGACTGTCTAAACTGGACCCGTGGGGTATTCAAGACTCCCCAATTGCTCACCACAAAACACCCAATTTACCTCTTTTTTTCAAAGCCTTACCATTTTTTTCAAAGCGTCAAAAGTTCCATCCATCCACCCTCCCCCCTCCCTTCCAACCTACCCCCTGCTCGACGTGGGTAAAACTTAAAGGCTAGAGCGAGCTTTATTTTTTTTTGGTTAGAGGCCGTCTAAGTGATGGGTACCCTGTGTGGCGTGTATATAAGGTAATACAAGGGGGGGCAGTCGCCCATCGAGGCCCAGTTTACCCCCCCCATAGGTTGTTTTGGCCCCCCCCCCCTCCTTTTTGAGATTTTGAGACCTCGGGGGCACCCACGGGTAGTGTCTGTGCGTTGCCCGTGGGTAGCCACGACTCACGGGAAACCGCTAGCCACGGGTAGCCACGACTCACGGGTAAACTACTGCACGTATATCAATGGCCCTGAAGAGTGCGTCGTAAGGAAGTCCTCAAGGCCAACGAGAAGCAAAGCCTTTCCTTTTTTTTCAAAGCGTCAAAAGTTCCATCCATCCACCCTCCCCCCTCCCTTCCAACCTACCCCCTGCTCGACGTGGGTAAAACTTAAAGGCTAGAGCGAGCTTTATTTTTTTTTGGTTAGAGGCCGTCTAAGTGATGGGTACCCTGTGTGGCGTGTATATAAGGTAATACAAGGGGGGCAGTCGCCCATCGAGGCCCAGTTTACCCCCCCCATAGGTTGTTTTGGCCCCCCCCCCCCCCCTCCTTTTTGAGATTTTGAGACCTCGGGGGCACCCACGGGTAGTGTCTGTGCGTTGCCCGTGGGTAGCCACGACTCACGGGAAACCGCTAGCCACGGGTAGCCACGACTCACGGGTAAACTACTGCACGTATATCAATGGCCCTGAAGAGTGCGTCGTAAGGAAGTCCTCAAGGCCAACGAGAAGCAAAGCCTTTCCTTTTTTTTCAAAGCGTCAAAAGTTCCATCCATCCACCCTCCCCCCTCCCTTCCAACCTACCCCCTGCTCGACGTGGGTAAAACTTAAAGGCTAGAGCGAGCTTTATTTTTTTTTGGTTAGAGGCCGTCTAAGTGATGGGTACCCTGTGTGGCGTGTATATAAGGTAATACAAGGGGGGCAGTCGCCCATCGAGGCCCAGTTTACCCCCCCCCCCATAGGTTGTTTTGGCCCCCCCCCCTCCTTTTTGAGATTTTGAGACCTCGGGGGCACCCACGGGTAGTGTCTGTGCGTTGCCCGTGGGTAGCCACGACTCACGGGAAACCGCTAGCCACGGGTAGCCACGACTCACGGGTAAACTACTGCACGTATCCCAATGGCCCTGAAGAGTGCGTCGTAAGGAAGTCCTCAAGGCCAACGAGAAGCAAAGCCTTTCCTTTTTTTTCAAAGCGTCAAAAGTTCCATCCATCCACCCTCCCCAAGGGCAACACTTACTCCACTGCCCACGGGCAACACTTACTCCACTACCCACGGGCAACACTTACTCCACTACCCACGGGCAACACTTACTTCACTACCCAAGTGCTACTTCACTACCCAAGTGCTACTCCACTACCCAAGTGCTACTCCACTACCCAAGGGCAACACTTACTCCACTGCCCACGGGCAACACTTACTCCACTACCCACGGGCAACACTTACTCCACTACCCACGGGCAACACTTACTCCACTACCCAAGTGCTACTTCACTACCCAAGTGCTACTCCACTACCCAAGTGCTACTCCACTACCCAAGGGCAACACTTACTCCACTGCCCACGGGCAACACTTACTCCACTACCCACGGGCAACACTTACTCCACTACCCACGGGCAACACTTACTCCACTACCCAAGTGCTACTTCACTACCCAAGTGCTACTTCACTACCCAAGTGCTACTCCACTACCCAAGTGCTACTCCACTACCCAAGGGCAACACTTACTCCACTGCCCACGGGCAACACTTACTCCACTACCCACGGGCAACACTTACTCCACTACCCACGGGCAACACTTACTTCACTACCCAAGTGCTACTTCACTACCCAAGTGCTACTCCACTACCCAAGTGCTACTCCACTACCCAAGGGCAACACTTACTCCACTGCCCACGGGCAACACTTACTCCACTACCCACGGGCAACACTTACTCCACTACCCACGGGCAACACTTACTCCACTACCCAAGTGCTACTTCACTACCCAAGTGCTACTTCACTACCCAAGTGCTACTCCACTACCCAAGTGCTACTCCACTACCCAAGGGCAACACTTACTCCACTGCCCACGGGCAACACTTACTCCACTGCCCACGGGCAACACTTACTCCACTACCCAAGTGCTACTCCACTACCCACGGGCAACACTTACTCCACTACCCAAGTGCTACTTCACTACCCAAGGGCAACACTTACTCCAATACCCACGGGCAATACTTACTCCACTACCCACGGGCAACACTTACTCCACTACCCAAGTGCTACTTCACTACCCACGGGCAACACTTACTCCACTCCCCAAGGGCAACACTTACTCCACTGCCCACGGGTAACACTTACTCCACTACAGGTGACATTTACTCCACTGCCCACGGGTAACACTTATTCCACTACAGGTGACATTTACTCCACTGCCCACGGGCAACACTTACTCCACTACAGGTGACATTTACTCCACTGCCCACGGGTAACACTTACTCCACTACATGTGACAATTACTCCACTACAGGTGACATTTACTCCACTGCCCAAGGGCAACACTTACTCCACTGCCCACGGGTAACACTTACTCCACTACAGGTGACATTTACTCCACTGCCCACGGGTAACACTTACTCCACTACAGGTGACACTTACTCCACTGCCCACGGGTAACACTTACTCCACTACAGGTGACATTTACTCCACTGCCCACGGGTAACACTTACTCCACTACAGGTGACATTTACTCCACTGCCCACGGGTAACACTTACTCCACTACATGTGACAATTACTCCACTGCCCACGGGGGGTCCTGATTTGGCCTATTATGGTCCGCTGGACCCGAAAAGCAGCAGCTAACTAACTAACTAACTGCCCACGGGTAACACTTACTCCACAGATAACGTATGATAAGATAACCACCAATGAGGAGAGGAGAGAGAGAGAGAGATATTATATTATATCTACAAGGTGTATATGATAAGATAACCAATAATGAGGTGTGTGTGTGTACCTCCTCCCTATTTATAATACAAAGTTTACAAAAAGTTCACAAATTTATTTAGTCATACAAAGAGGAGGGAATCGCCCTCCCCCCTCCCCACAGGGTGCTTCTAATGACAAATAGGGGGACCGATCGAGGTTACCCTCTTAGTTGAAATACACTACGAGTGTATACCTCGATCGGTCCCCCCCCCCCCACAAGTTACGCACGGAGATGTTTTAAGTGATATTACAACTTCAGGGTATATACTATATAAAACATCTCTGTGCGTAACTTCAGAGTATAACCGACGCGAAATACACTACGAGGGTATACCACGATCACCCCCCTCCCCACAAGGGTGCTCTAATCCCCCCTTATGGGTAACACACACACAAAAACAGTCTTTTCAGTATTTAATAAAAAATCAGGTTGATTGTCCTCGGGGTCGACTTTGGGTATCTACTGGGTTTGTGGGGTATAATCAATTTATTAAAAAAAAAACCACCCCGTGGGTCACAACTCTTTATTTGTCTTTTCTTCTCTTGTGCCCGAGCCTTCAGGGTGGCTTTTTTCTCCTCTTGTTTCTTCAGCTTAGCCTCCAGGCGTTTCTTCTGGAAGGTGTATATGATAAGATAACCACCAATGAGGTGTGTGTGTGTGTGTGTGTATGTTTGTGTGTGTGTGTGTCTGTATGTGCAAGTGTGTCTGTGTGTGTCTGTGTGCATGTGACCGTGTGTGTCAAAGTGTGTGTTTTAATGTATACCATTACCAATGACCATGTTGGCATGTATGCTATGAAAATTTTTTTCTCTTTGTCTGATTTAATAACCATGTTTTTGTTTTGCTTCTTCTCCTGCTTTAATATTATGCACTGCTTAGTTAATTCCCTCTTGGGCGAGGGCTGGATGAAAAAAAAGATCTTTGCTGTATCTACTCCATTACCCTCGAAAAATAAAGTTGGTTCGTTCGCTCTCTCTCTCTCTCTCTCTCTCTCTCTCTCTCTCTCTCTCTCTCTCTCTCTCTCTCTCTCTCTCTCTCTCTCTCTCTCTCTCTCTCTCTCTCTCTCTCTCCCCTCTCTCTCACTCCCCCAACACAAGATATGTAAAAATGGCCCATGTGATGATGAGGAACATGGCAGACAGAGGGACAGACAATTGGTCCGCTAGGGTCAGAAACCTCCTATGTGAAAACGGGTTTGGACATGTGTGGACGTACGGCTATGTCGGCAACGAAAAACACTTTATCAAGGCTTTTCAACAACGCCTAAAAGACTGCTTTACCCAGAACTGGCATATAGTAAGCTAGAAGACAGTGAGAGGTATGACACATACAAATTGTTTAAACCTGACTTTGGAAGAGAAAAGTACCTTGACCAAATAGACAATCCATATATTCAAAAAGTGTTCACAAAACTCAGACTTGGGGTTTCACCCCTGATGTGCAACAAACAGAGATATTCTGCAAACGGTTCCCATGTTTGCCCACTTTGCAGATACCCTCACGAAAACGAGCACCACTTTCTTTTTAAGTGTCCAGTATACTTTGATATAAGAGAAACTTACCTAGGAAATGTCTTTGAAATCGGTCAGCTAGAAAACTCGTCAATGCAGATACTACTAACACAAAACAAAAGTAGGTTGTGGGCACTCTCCCGGTATAAATTTTATGCATTCAGGCATCGACAGCAACTGCTAGGCTAAAATGAATGTGTGTAAATGATTTTCGATCGCTATGTTCCAACCCTTAGCACTGTATTATGCACTTGTTCTTACTTGTTTGTGAGAGAGTATACATTGAATGGAAACTCTACTCCTCCCTTGTACAAACACAACAGTGTGGTTTACAATAACATTTCTGACAACAACAAAGTACAAGCTCATATATAACAAAAAGCGTCAGTCATTACCTGCTGTGCACCAGTAGAATTGTCCATTGCTTCAATTGTCCAATTCTCTAAAACCACCACAAGCTTTAAAAGACACGTCCGACTCCGTGGGCTGTCAAGTCGTGGACACAACTGACTCTGGGCTGCGTACGTATTTAACCGCGGCGAAAAGCAGACAAAAAACACAGAAGACAGAGAGCCCCCAAACAGGCTATTATGGTTCACACGCTTGATATGACACCTAAAATCATAATTATACCCTGTGACCCACGTCTGCCACAGTTAGTGGGGAAAAACAACGAAGTTGGCTTTAATTCAACCACCTGGACACACACACGCACGCAAACAACCTCATCAACGCACCCTCTAGATCGCGTCAAACCGGCTTGAGTGACAGACAGATAGACAGACAGACAAAACACACTCACACACACGCACTCAAACAACCTCATCAACGCACCCTCTAGAACGCGTCAAACGCTTAATACGACACCTAAAATAATAATTATACCCACTCACCCCTGCCACAGTTAGTGGGGGGAAAAACAACGAAGTTGGCTTTAATTTAACCACCTAGATTAGTGCAAGACCAACACATGTCAAAGCAATATGTTCCCATTGTCAAACAGATTTTGGTTTTATCAAACCTCTCTCTCTTTTTCTGTTTTTATTTGCTTTTCTATCAATCTCTCTTGTACCTATATATTCGATATAAATATGTATTTTGTATTTATTTATTTAGTAGAATGTAGACTTTACGTTTGATTATTTGCAGCTTTTTAGCATGAATGTCCCAGCAGCCACCATCCTCTGGGTTATGGACTACCTGACAAACAGGCCACAGTATGTTAGGGTGGGGGGCAATCAGTTTCAGACACAATCTGCACAAACACAGGGGCACCACAAGGCACAGTACTCTCACCTTTTCTTTTTTCTCTCTACACAGCAGATTTCAGAAGTTCTAGTGACTCCTGCCCCATAACCAAGTTTGCTGACGACACTGGACTGACCGGACTGCTGACTGTTGACGACGACTCTGACTACAGGCAGGAGGTAGATAGGTTTGTGGGGTGGTGTGAAAACAACTATTTAGAGCTTAGTGTGGGGAAGACAAAGGAAATGATAATGGACAACAGGAGGGGGGAACATGTACACAGGGAGATAGATAGTGATCAAGGGGGAGGTCGTAGAGAAGGTAGAGCAGTATAAGTATTTGGGGGTGATTATAGACAATAAGTTGACATGGAAACCAAACTCTGATGCCCTTGTGAAGAAACTCCACTCTCGCCTGTACTTTTTGAGAAAACTCAGGTCTTTTAACATCAGACAAGAAATCCTTCAGATGTTTTACACTTCAACGTGCAATAGTGTGTTGTACTTTGGCTCCGTGTGTTGGGGTGGCAACATCAACAAGCAAGACAGGGATAGATTAGATAAATTCATCAGGAAAGCAAGTGGGGTGGTTGGGAGGAAGCAGGACAATTTCACATCAACACATGAACGACGACTGACTGACAAGGTACAGAAGATTTTGGCTGACGACTCGCACCCACTCAGACCGGAATTTGACAGTAGACGGACAGACAGGAGCAACAGATTCAGACAACCAACCGCAAGATCCACACGCTACAGAAATTCGTTCATTCCATCTGCAATTCACATCTTCAATTCTCAGGTGGGGCGGTAGATGCTGGTGTTGTCGCTCTGATGCACGGGGTCAGTGTTCTGTATTGTTTCAGTATTGTTGATTTTGTTTTGCATTCTACTCTCTTAATCTTAGACAATATGTGATAACCGGCAAGGTGCTGACTTTCTTTTGTGCATTGTTGATGGTGAATGCATGTTAATTTATTTTTAATATACTTTCTTATGTGATAACCAATGTGCTATATTTTCTCAGGACAAAGAACAAATGTTTATTTTGAATGTTTTATGTATGTTATTATTACGGACACAAACGCTCAGCAATGTAATTTCTTTTAGAGATTAATAAAGTTATTGTATTGTATTGTATTGTATTGTATATGAGAAGCCTGTTGAATATACGATGTGTTTGATTGTGATTAACTTGTAACTGAGACAATGACAAAAGGGGACGTTTTCATGTCAGTATGTCCCAAATGACATCACCAGTACATTTTTCATTCTATCTAATCTGTTTTCGTTCTATTTTTTCTAATAACATGCGTTAACAATTGATTGCCAACTGGAATGGAAGAGCACAAAAATTGTAACTTGATATGTAGTTTCTCTAGAGGGGAAAACATCTTCCACTTTCATGTCAGTGTGTCCCATGCAACATACATTTGCCAAACAGCTATGCGTAAGTAGATTATTTGTTAGTGGTATAGAAAATACTGATCAACAATCAAAGTCAGTTTTGACATTCATGTTCTACCTATTTCTTATATGTTTATTCTTTTGGCAATGGTGAAATGTCAGCAATCGTCAGTGTGTCATTCGGGACAGTAGACTTGACACCTGACCTTTTGTCACTGTCTCAACTGCATACTTTTTGGTGGGACATGATCTCCAAACTGAACTAGGACTCCACCGCCCGCAGCGGGATGATTGACAGGCTGTTTAAGTTCGCTCTCATCGCAAGCCCGCCTGCTCATGAAAACACTGCAGCGTTTTGCTTTGCTGGAGCAACCAGATCATTTGTACAAACTATTTTTAAGTCGGGAAGGGCCAGGATAGCTGCAGTTTTAACTTTTTCCTCCGTTTTCTACGCGGCTTCGCATCTCGATGTCGAAACGGGACGCCACCATTTTGCGTTTCCCCTAGCAACTTAAATCTCGAAGGGATGTGAGCTTTTTAAGTTTTATTTAGAGCAGTAATTAATACTTTTAAATAACATTGTTTGTTTTTTCTTGCACTTTTTTTACTCTTTAGTACATCGAATTAAAAAAAGGAAGAAAACTGTTGAGCTGGAAAATGAAAGCGAAACTAGGACTGACGTGTGATGGATACCGCTGTTTCCCTTTTCAGTCACTTTAATACTGTTTTAATTATTGAACTACGATCAAAATATTGCCGGGCCAAAAAGACATTTCTAACCTTTTTGGACGACAAGTATTCAGTGAGAAAAGGCATTAAAAAGGTGTACAACGGAACTATGATGAAAAGCTTATCATTGATACTGACATTAGCGCCTGGCTTTATTTATCTTCTATTTCATTCTCACAAGGAGGCGGACAGGGGGGGGGGGGTGGAGGGGAGGGATTGTGGTGGGCATTACTCTGGCAGATATGTTGAATGCCACAAAAATAACAGCTCAGCTCGGCGGTTGTGTCGGCGTCACGTGTTGTTGGGACTTTCGGTTCAGCCGGAAAACAGTGAATCAACTGAGTCAACTCGAGCTAGTTGCGTATACATAACTTATTTGCCTTGCGAGTAACCAAATACTGCAGCAGTTTGTCTAGCAGGTTTAAAAAAACCCAGGAATCTGCATATGTTTATTTTGCTTTAAATATGTGTGATTGTACAACAAAATACGCAACCGGTGCTTACAACTAAATATAAGCTGTAGGTCAGTGTCCACTGATACAAACTGGCGCTAAATATAAAAACACAAACTCAAAATCTTTCAGTTTCGGGTCCTGGAGTTTTATTGTTCTGCAAACCATACAGTCTCAACAGTTGGTTGTCAGTTTTGGTTTTGTTGCCCAGATAATGCGCAAAAGATTTGTTGACTACTAAGTAGGTTAAAACTGTACATATGTAGGTCACCTACATCGGCTAAGGCCGCAACGTTTAGGATCTCTCCCTTCTTTCCCTTATTAGCAAAGCCGCTGGGACAGCCAGTCGCTCTGCGCTATTATAAACAATGCGGCTTGCTGCATAGTTGCTCGTCACATTTGACAGATGCCACAACAGACGAGGGAAAACGCTAGTGGTGCCTCTTATAGCAGCAGAGGTTCGCGAGGTAGTGGTCAGAGGTTGTGTACTTTGCACACAGCGTTTTGATTACACAGGAGTGTTTGGTATCAAATGATGCGTCGTAACATTTTTAATTTATTGATGTATTTCTTTCTTGTATTTTTGATGTAGTTTTTTTAGTGGAGGAGCTTTTGTGTATTTTTGAGGGATTCTAACTGTAGCTTATAGGGAAGCTAATAGCCGCCTCAAAGCTCTCCCCCCTCCCTCTCTATCTTTTTAGAGGTCCCAAAGCGACGTTTTCATTGGTTTCTTGGCTGTGACGTCAGTTTTTCAGGTTCGGTGGGGTTGTTGGCAAACAGACCGACTTACGAGTCAAAATGTTATACCAGACCCTCACTTATTTTGGACTTAAAATATTTTTTTTAAGGAATAGGAAAATCCCAAAAATAAAGTGAACCAATGTACAGATATACTTTCTGCTACAAACCTATGCATTATATTGAGTTGTTTTCATGATTTGTTTTGATTTAATACAGCTTTGAACTTCACCTGCAGTCTTGAGTTTATATTCTGTGTTTCTGTTCGTCTTGTCGTATGATTACCATCCTGACAAATGACTTTTAAACACGTATAACATCTAAGGCACAGACACAGTTAAAGTTAGCGTGAAGCTAAGACCGCTCGGCTTTACATTATAAATGAACTAACCAAGAATGCAAGCATGGAAAATGTGAACCTACAACCTTTAACGATTTTGAATCAGAATGTTTACATTATAATGTTAATATTCGCAGAGATAAAAAGACAGTGTACATTCAAAACTGGATTGACAATGGAATTGCTCAGATTGGTCATATTTTGGAACAAAATGGATACTTATCCTATAATGCGTTTAAAATTAAATATCCAAATGTGCGAGGAGATTTTGTATTATATCAAGGTGTAATCCAGGCTGTTAAAAAATATCAGATAAAAATCGGCTTAGAATTTGATAAACATTTTATTATGACAGAGCCCATTGTGTGGACATGTATTTGTAAAGGTAAGACACAACTTATTTACAAAAAACTGATTGAACATGCTACGGTCCCAAAATGTATCGAAAAATGGTCTAAATCTTTAGACTGTTTGTTAGATAAGAAGGCTATTTTTCAATATGTTTTTAAAACAACAAAATACACTTGTCTGAGATGGTTCCAGTACCGATTATTGTATACAAAATTTTGCCCACAGAACGGTTTCTATTTTTGCGAAAAATTGTGGATACGTCATTGTGTACTTTTTGCGGTAGAAATGAAGAAACCCTTTTACATATGTTTTGGGAGTGTGATAAAGTGCAGACTTTTTGGATAGAATTTGTAAATTGGCTAAAGGTGAACTGCACCCATTGTGACAATTTAAAACTGTCTAAAGAACTGGTTCTTCTTGGAGTTGCGAACAATGTAGTCACCGATAAAGCTTTTGATGTGTTAGTAATCTGTGCCAAACACCATGTATATATTTCCAAAATGAACAAAAAGACCTCTCATTTTCAGACATTTAGTAGAAATTTTAAGCACAGATTTATTTGTGAAAAGTATAATGCAGTTGTGAATAATACAGTAGATAAATTTTACAAGGATTGGCGCCTGTATATGTATATTTTGATGTAACCCTTAGGTTTTTTCCTTTCTTAAATCCTTTTGATACTGCGACCGCCAAGCCCTGAACATCCCCCTCCCCCACCCATCCTCCCACCCCATGTATGTTGTAATTGTTCAAGTGTTCTTCTGTTGTATGGTTTTGTCCCTTTGTTTAGGTGATGTCCTGTAATGTACAATGTATACATGTAGAAAAAAAAACTTCACAAAAAAAGAATAAAAAAAAAGAATGCAAGCATGGGGCAAGACACACACACACACACACACACACACACACACACACACACGCACCTCTATCAGACAACTATTAGTCATGACAATGAATGTGCAACAGCAGTTTTGAGAACACATCAACATACTTGAACATGGACAATATAAACGATGATGTCTTTTAGGCCAGAAAGGAATGCACGATAAATCTAGACAAAATACACAGGAGACAGAGAGCCCCCCCAAACAGGCTATACGGTTGAATCCTAGGGTTAGAGTCATTTGTCTATTACGATCACGAAGAGCAAAAAATACTGCTTGACCAACTGTGTTGGTGATGCTTTGTTTTCTCTTTTCCTTGTGCAAACTACAAATCGGTTTATCTAGTTAGTTAAATGGATGTGCATACACACGAGCTTGGTTTTGTGATTATATCTGCGGCTTTTTTGTGTGTACGCCATGTATGCAGATTGTGTAGGTATATTAGTGGTAGTGGTGGTGGTGGTGGTGGGGAGGGGGGGGGGTTGAGTGGGACTTTGATGTGTGATTCCTGATTTCCAAATGTTCAACATTTTCTTTAGCTGCATTATTTTAGTTATTCATGAGTGGGTGGGTGGAGGGGATGGGCTAGTTCTAACTATGCATTAGATTATAAAATTGTATTTGGTGTAGACCCTTCCACCAGCATCTTAGACCACTCTTTGTATTTTCTTTTAATAGATGATTGTCATTCGTTTACCTCATGTCTGCCCTGCGTGTGATGGTGTGATCGTGACTGCTGTAGTGTGGGCGTGTGTGTGTTGGTGTGTATGTCAGTGTATGTGTGGGCGTGTGTGTGTGTGTCAGTGTGTGTGTGTATGTGTGTGCGTGACTGATTTTACCAACACTACGCGAAATTCCTTGTGCTTTAAATGTTTTTTTTATGTCACTTGGCTCAATAAATACTGTATTCTGTATTCTGTTAGTATTCATGTGTGAGTGCATGTGTATGTGTGTGTGTTGTATGTATGTGTGTGCGCCTGTCTGTATGCGTGCGTGTGTGTGCATGTGTGTGTGTGTGTGCGTGTGTGCGTGTGTGTGTGTGTGAACGTGTGTCTGTGTGTATCTGTGCATGTGTGTGGTGATAGCATGTGTGTGTATGTGCACGCGTATGTGCGTGCGCACGCGTGTGTTTGTTTGTGACTGCATGGATTTAAACGATGAATTTGCTTTTGTACTCCTGTTCTTTTTGTGTCTTAATGCTGTATTTTGGTTTTGTACATGTGTATAGCAATGTCATTGTAAAGCGCTTAGAGCTTCTAGGTAAGCGCTCTATAAGTTTCCATTATTATTATTATTATTATTTATAATGATGACCCCTCTCCCACCCCCCACGAGTATATTTTGTTTGATGGATGCAAGGCCTATTAGTTGTATCACGGTGCGTGTTGTTGGTGTTAAAAAACAAAAACAATGTTGCTGCTATTGCTACTTGTCGTTGCCCAAGGGCCAGCAACGATCCCTATATTCCTTAAGTATTATACTGCCGCACAGAAGGTTCCAGAGGGTTCCTTACAGCAACAGTCGTCGGTCTCACAGCAACAGTCGTTGGTCTTGAAACCCGTTCCGCCTGAAATTATTTGCCGCAAAGGCGATTACATCATGCGTACGCTGTTGTATACAGAGGCCAAATCACGACACTCGGGGACGGTCCAGGTGTTGCTCGCCACGGCTATCACTGATATCTCCTCACGGTATATGGCCAACGATGACTGTTCTGGATCCTTCCAGCTGGCTCAAGTTGACTTCGAGCCCAGGTTGTTTCCTAACTTGGACTTCGGTTTGCAGTGTTATATAGACGGTCTAAGGTTCTGGTATAAAGAGATAGGTAAAGCCGAGAGGTTCGTGTCGGCCCGCATATACGAAAGGAACTTTACTATGACACCCTTTAAAATACAAAAAAGTCAAAAAGTCATTGAGTATTCTCTAGTTACACCGGGGCTTATCGACCTTCAGGGTAACCCCGACAGCTTAAAAGACAACGAATGTATAACCGTCAACGAGAACAGGACGACCACCCAGTGTTACAGAATCACGGGAAAAGAGTGCGCGTACCCCCAGTCAAGGTGCGGACAAAACCCAACCAACAGGAGGATCGAGTGTCTGTGTACCCCAGGGTATGCAAAAGACACTCCTAGCGGGGACTGTTGGGACGTTGATGAATGCTCTCAAGGGGCGCATACGTGCAACCTCGCCACTCAAGATTGTGTTAACGTCATCGGGGACTACCGATGCATTGATACACCCACTGATACACTCACCCCACCGGCCACTACGGTCGAACCACTACAAAAGTGTGACGACAAGCTCGAAGTGAACCTAGGGAAGGTAAACAACATCTATTGCGTACCCAAAAACGTGGTGACGCCCCCAGAGTTAGATTGTTTGGTCGACCGCGGGGTAACAATGAAATTTTTGTTCCCCATGGGTGGTAAAATACTCGCCAACAAGAACGTGGTCCTCGATGTAGTCTCAAAGCATAACGAAGACGATAAACAAAGGTGGACATCTCAAACGCTAAATCTAAAATGTGCAGACTCGCTTTACACAGTCTTTCCACACGCGTGTTCAGAACCGATAGCTCCTTACGCTACACTCGACGTAAAAACTCCCCCATATTCGTTGTCCTATGACATTCTAGACAGAAAGTCTGCTGACACCGTAGGGGGTGTTGGCGCAGAGTGTTTTGCTAACGGTATACTGGTCTGGGCTATAAACTATGTTAAGATTTTTTACCTAGGGGTCGAATCAAGCGACTTTATTCCCGGGGTGACCAAAATTGACCTCAAGTATGACGTTGAAAACCAAAGCCCCAGGAGCGCAACCCCGTTTACTTGTAAAAAAGTAGGAGCTGCGGACGACTGCTTTTGGCTAAGCGGGGCCTCGCACGCATGCGATCGTGCCTCGCAGGAATGTGACAGGGTGGCGGCTAAAGATGACTATTTCTCTGTGGGCTGCAAGTGCAAGGCCGGGTATGCACCCACCGGCGACAACGTGTGCGTAGACACGACCATCTGTATACCCGGACTCAAGGTCGTGGGGAACCAGTGTGTAGACGTGGACGAGTGCGCCACGGGGACGGCTAACTGTACCTCTGGGGATGACTGCAAGAACGTTTTAGGTGGCTTTGAGTGCCTGTCCAGAAAAGATTGTCCGTACGGTACTACCTACGATAGCAATAAGACGGCCTGTGAGGACATTGACGAATGCGCACTAGATACAGACACGTGCGATCCCGCGTCTACCACTTGCAAAAATACCCACGGGGGGTTTGCGTGTGAGTGTAAAGACCCTGCCACGCAGTCTCTGGACGCGTCCTTGACCAGTTGCGAAACCCCCCAATACGAGTTCAGGCTCCTCGATCCCTCTATGGCTAGATGCTGCACGCACAACAAGGGCTTTTGGTCAGTATTTTTGATGCGGGCTAGACTAGGAGGGTCGCACGCGGGCTACTCTGAGATCTCCCCTGTGGCTTGTATCGAGGTCACAAACGTAGACCTTACGAATATCCCGTGGACATACACCAAACCTTATCTGATTAGCGGTATGGGTGACCTAGAGGTAGAGTCCCTTCTGGGGTTGATGGATATTGTCAGGGCCGCTAATCAACAAACTAAAGTATTGGCCACCATGATCTACCCGGACGGCTGCAGACATTCATATGTCCTCGGACAAGCCGCTACTACCTCAGCAGATTATTTTATGGCCCATACTCCTACTTCACACACCTATTATGACCCCAACGTTAGGTCTTTTGACAATTGTAAGAAACCCTTAGCTAGTAACGTAGAATGGCTCGCGCAGAACCTCTTGGTACCCAAGCCCACGAAAATTGCCAACACCACGTGCGTCTTGCCCCTAAAAAACACGGGATCAATATACTCTTTGGCGATGGGTCTGTTGTTGATCATACTTTTGTTCTGGGTTCTGTCACATTAGACCGGGGTCTGTTGTACGAGAGCGGGGTCTGTAGTCATCATTACGGAACGGTCTCCGTCTTCTACCGCATAGGTGGGTTTTTTTTGGGGGGGCTATGGTACTACAGGGGTTTTACCAACCTCTACCCAAAAGAGCTGGCCATCGTCAGCCTGTGGACGGATGACTTTGAACTGGTCAAAGAGCGGGTCATCAATCGGGAAAAAAGACGGCCACGACCTGGTGGGGTGTACGATAATGTACAATTGTCACGGAGAATGCCCTCAGTAATATTTTGTCTGTTTTTGTCTAAATAAACCCACATTTAAAAGATGCTGTGCTTGGTCTTGTTGATTTACTGGCTTATCCTACAGGGTGTGGATTCACTGTAGATTCACTGTTTACGCAAATTGACCCCCCCTCCCCCTATTGACCATGCTGCCGCTGAGGTTGGCCCTGTGGTTCCAAAACCCCGCTTCCCTCCTCACACACCCCCTCCATATCATCGACACTCTCTTCCATGTGGGTTTTTTCACTGGATTATATCATGCATGTCAGATTTTTTTGTAATCCAAAAATTATATTTAACATATTTAGCATTTTAAACCGTCTTGTGAGTAATATAGAGAGAGGTTGTTGTCTTAGAGGTTCAATTGAGTGCAAGAAGGCAATCTATTGGTGACCAAAAAGTCAATCTATTGGTGAACCGTGGCGTTAACACACACATAACTCTCTCTCATTCTCTCTCACTCTTTCTCTGCAACACACCACACTTTTTATCTCTCTACATGCTACACACGCACTCAGAAATCATCAACAAATCATGGTTCAAGGTTTAAACAATTTTAATCAATATTCAACAGTTGATAACATTTAATTGGATAACAGATAAAATTGACAAAATTAATATTCAAAATTGGTCAACAGTTAATAGGTGAGTATTTAGATTTTTTGTTTGCTGCCAGAATTGTTTCTCGTTTGCTGACAGTTTGTTGCCAGAATTTTCCAATTTTAAGTGAAAATTCAACCTCAATCAAAGCAGATCAATAATAATAAAGCGAGTTCAAAATAAAAATATATTAAAAAAAAGTTAGTATTTACAATAGTATATCCCATGACCTCCCTTCTTTGTCTCTGTTACTTCAGTATGGGTATATATGTTGTATTTTTATAGCTCAATAAATACATCATGGACTCCAAAAAATATATGATAGTGCAGATTCCGATTTGGGCAAAGGACTACTTTCCTCCCGACCTTTGACCTCGCTCGCGCCGAACAATGTGACACATTTGTATGAAGTTCTAAAATCGTATTGCACGGCTCAGAAAACCATATCAGTTGCACGCAAAAATGAATCTCAGAACTGATCTGATGTATGAGATGCAATAAGCAAAAGTTTCTTTCATTATGAAAGCAATGCAGGTCGAAAAAAACGAACATTCAACTTACAAGATAACCAGATGCTAGCGAACCAAAACAAAAACACGAGTACCCTCCCCTTGCATCGTTAGCAGACGACTTTTGAGAATCTGTCGGTAGTGTGTTTTGCCGGTGTGCGCCTTCAGCTATCAAACATCGGCTGTTTCACGTGTTTTGCGAGCAAGTCTACTCTTTTGCCTGGCTCTGCAGTAAGTCCACATATTTTTCCGTAATCCAGTCATATTCCTTCAAAATGCAATCAATCGGCGGTGACAGACGTGTCGGTCGCGTTTTCCTCTCACCCATACCAGTTTAAGTTCATCCATGCAAACACACTCGCAAAACAGTTTATCACGTAGATACATTTCAAATAGGGAGCAAATGGTTAAATCTAAACCTACATATTTGTTCCCTAAGATTTGCTTCTCTGTCAATAAGCCTAATTACACACGTTCGAGAAAAACAACGTGGAATCAATTCTGAATCGAGTAAGCCAAATGGGTCCCAAACCCGTTTCGCCCGTTCTGCCGACCTGAAACGCAAAACAAAAGAATTGTGCGCTTCAACTAAATTAATTTCTATTCGACTTCATTACTTTCTTGCAACTTATGAACCTTTACTTAAAGCTTTTAAATGGTCTGAAAGTAGACTAAAGTGTTACCGCGTACTTATCGATGCACTCATTCGTTTTATTTTTTCAGCGACGGTCACTTAGTTTAAGGTTGCAAAAGGGCTAAGTCTCGCTGGCAACAGTTTTACCCTGCACAGATCGCAACAGTGCCGCTAGTAGTCTACACTTTGTGTTTGATGGTAGAATGGGATATACAGATTACAACACTCGTGGTTTTTTATATGGCTTGTATTTCAGTCAAGACCCAGCGGGAATATCAATCGAGAGACACTCGCCAGAGGCTCGTGTCTCCCGATGATATTCATCCGCTGGGTCTTGACTGAAATACAAGCCATATAAAAAACCACTCGTGTTGTAACCTATACATATACAATAGGGCAAAAAGCGCCCGTGGGGTAATGACAATGCATAGAGAAGAGAAAAATATACGTCACAAAAATATATGCTACCAGGCACAAAGCTGCTAGGCACTTTTGATTATTTTACTGGAAGTAAGTAGAATATATTTACCGTAAAGGTGTCAGCAGAGATAACATAGGTTCAAAAACCAATAGTCAGATTAATTAGTCAGATCTCACAGATTACACATACGATTCTACACGATCCCATAGATTACACATACGATCCTACAGTGACCGAAGAGAAGTATGAACGTCCTTTGAAGGGCTCCAGCACAGACATACCGGTGGTCACACACTTGCTACAACGTTCTGCGATGTACCTAGAGTCAACCTTGGTCACAGTGTTCACAAACAGCACCCCGCAGTGCGGGCAGATAATCGTCTTTGTTGACCAGGTGGACTTGATCCTGTGGACGCATTTGGTCAGGTACTGAGCGCGGAACAGGTTGTCGTGGGCGTCCACAGACAGCCTCTTGACACCAGTCGTTGTTGGTGCAGATGTCGCGGATCTCGGCTAGCACAGAGTCGTAGTTAGACCCTTTGTTGAACCCCCGGGCGAGGAGATTGATGTGTTCGGATATTTTGTCTAGTTTGAACATTCCCATCCCAATGGTCTCGAGCCACGTGGTGAGGGGCGGTCTAGCGTTCAGGAAGGCCGTGTTGACGTCATCGTTGTTGATGGGTTTTGGGGTCTTGACGGGCATGGAAGTCTTGATTCTGGGTTTTTTGAAGGCGATCGGGACAATAGATTTGGGGTCAGTGACTTCGCAGGAGGCGCAACCAAAGCGCTTGACGCACGTGCTGCAGCGGCTGGCAACGCCGCACCGAGTACACATTCTATTGGCCTCAGATGTTTCGCAGGTAATGCATCCCAACACGTCGAATTTGCTATAGTCAACGTCTGTGTCTGCGTAAGCGTCCATCAGTTTCTCTCCGAAGTACACCTTTGAGTAACCATAGGCGGATTTCATGTTGTCAGAGTAGCGCCTCTTTAAAAGTGAGCTGAGAAGAGGAATGCTGTACGACAGTTTGTACCTCGCGGGGTCGACCTCCCTGGCTTGTTGTCCCACGGTAACCATGAGGTTGCGAACTCGCTGCAATATTGTTCTGTCATATTCTGGGCTTCCCATTTCTTTCCAGACGTTGAGAATGTCAGCAAACTCTTCCTTCACGGTGGAATACAACACATCGTCGGGCAACACAACAAAGTCCTCGCGCCTTAGAGGGTTTAGCCTGAGTTTCTCGCGATAGTGGTGGCCGTCAGAACACGGCGTAGAAGAGGCCATCAAGTAGGTGGGTGTAGATATTCGTTTCCTAACTGATGCGGTTGACCGGAGGGACGATGTTGATGCCAGAGAAGGCGAGTAACCGCTGTCTACAGAAGACGCGGTTGAATTTGTTCGTTTGCGTCCTCTACAGATGGGTACCGATGGTGGTGTGGATACCCAGGGCAGATCGTTGGGGTTGTCGCAGTCTTCTTCTTTAACCGGTTGAACTTCGGTGGCTTGAGAAATAAGAATACTTTCGAGAAACTCGTCAGTGTCGAACCCCCCTTCTGTGGCTGATAAATTAATGCCTAAGCAATACTCTTGTCTGTCATTCAGAGTAGCCGTAGCAAACAAAATCGGCGTGATTAAATCATCCATAGTTTTTAGTTTCTAATTAGAGTTTCAGTTTCTAAGGGGTCTTGGGACGCCACCAGCGCGCAGTCTCATGATGGGCGTGGGGGGACTCAGCGGTGGTGACAGGGTGGTGACGTCACACGAGCGCAGCCTCCATGGGAGTGGGGGACTCAGCGGTGGTGACAGGCTGGTAACGACTGACGCTTCCTTTTTATAGGAGCTTGTACTTTGTTGTGGAGTTTGTTGTATTGGACTGAATACTGTAGTTTTAGTCCGAGGTTTGTAGTCTGTTGTAATAAGTGTTTCACATGCAGCTATCGGGTTTAACTGAACGTAGCGGGCTGATTGACAGGCAGTTTACGCTCGCTGTCATGGCTAGCTTGCCAGCTCATCAAAACACCCCAGCGTTTTGCTTTGGTGGAGCAACCAGATAGGTAGGTTTTTTTCAATGGTAGTTTTTTAATTAAAAAGTATTTACTCAACGCTCAATCGTTCTGATGATATAGTATAGTGCAAACACGTATACAAGATCACTAACTGTGGTAGGGGTGAGTGGGTATAATTATTATTTTAGGTGTCGTAATTAAGCGTTTGATGAGGTTGTTTGAGTGCGTGTGTACGAGTGTGTTTTGTCAATCTGTCTATCTGTCTGTCACTCAAGCCGGTTTGACGCGTTCTAGAGGGCGCGTTGATGAGGTTGTTTGCGTGCGTGTGTGTGTCCAGGTGGTTGAATTAAAGCCAACTTCGTTGTTTTTCCCCACTAACTGTGGCAGACGTGGGTCACAGGGTATAATTATGATTTTAGGTGTCATATCAAGCGTGTGAACCATAATAGCCTGTTTGTGGGCTCTCTGTCTTCTGTGTTTTTTGTCTGCTTTTCGCCGCGGTTAAATACGTACGCAGCCCAGAGTCAGTTGTGTCCACGACTTGACAGCCCACGGAGTCGGACGTGTCTTTTAAAGCTTGTGGTGGTTTTAGAGAATTGGACAATTGAAGCAATGGACAATTCTACTGGTGCACAGCAGGTAATGACTGACGCTTTTTTTATATATGAGCTTGTACTTTGTTGTTGTCAGAAATTTTATTGTAAACCACACTGTTGTGTTTGTACAAGGGGGGAGTAGAGTTTCCATTCAATGTATACTCTCTCACAAACAAGTAAAAACAAGTGCATAATACAGTGCTAAGGGTTGGAACATAGCGATCGAAAATCATTTACACACATTCATTTTAGCCTAGCAGTTGCTGTCGATGCCTGAATGCATAAAATTTATACCGGGAGAGTGCCCACAACCTACTTTTGTTTTGTGTTAGTAGTATCTGCATTGACGAGTTTTCTAGCTGACCGATTTCAAAGACATTTCCTAGGTAAGTTTCTCTTATATCAAAGTATACTGGACACTTAAAAAGAAAGTGGTGCTCGTTTTCGTGAGGGTATCTGCAAAGTGGGCAAACATGGGAACCGTTTGCAGAATATCTCTGTTTGTTGCACATCAGGGGTGAAACCCCAAGTCTGAGTTTTGTGAACACTTTTTGAATACATGGATTGTCTATTTGGTCAAGGTACTTTTCTCTTCCAAAGTCAGGTTTAAACAATTTGTATGTGTCATACCTCTCACTGTCTTCTAGCTTACTATATGCCAGTTCTGGGTAAAGCAGTCTTTTAGGCGTTGTTGAAAAGCCTTGATAAAGTGTTTTTCGTTGCCGACATAGCCGTACGTCCACACATGTCCAAACCCATTTTCACATAGGAGGTTTCTGACCCTAGCGGACCAATTGTCTGTCTGCCATGTTCCTCATCATCACATGGGCCATTTTTACATATCTTGTGTTGGGGGAGTGAGAGAGAGGGGAGAGAGAGAGAGAGAGAGAGAGAGAGAGAGAGAGAGAGAGAGAGAGAGAGAGAGAGAGAGAGAGAGAGAGAGAGAGAGAGAGAGAGAGAGAGAGAGAGAGAGAGCGAACGAACCAACTTTATTTTTCGAGGGTAATGGAGTAGATACAGCAAAGATCTTTTTTTTCATCCAGCCCACGCCCAAGAGGGAATTAACTAAGCAGTGCATAATATTAAAGCAGGAGAAGAAGCAAAACAAAAACATGGTTATTAAATCAGACAAAGAGAAAAAAAATTTCATAGCATACATGCCAACATGGTCATTGGTAATGGTATACATTAAAACACACACTTTGACACACACGGTCACATGCACACAGACACACACAGACACACTTGCACATACAGACACACACACACACACACACACACACACACACACACACACCTCATTGGTGGTTATCTTATCATATACACCTTCCAGAAGAAACGCCTGGAGGCTAAGCTGAAGAAACAAGAGGAGAAAAAGGCTACCCTGAAGGCTCGGGCACAAGAGAAGAAAAGACAAATAAAGAGTTGTGACCCACGGGGTGGTTTTTTTTTTAATAAATTGATTATACCCCACAAACCCAGTAGATACCCAAAGTCGACCCCGAGGACAATCAACCTGATTTTTTATTAAATACTGAAAAGACTGTTTTTGTGTGTGTGTTACCCATAAGGGGGGATTAGAGCACCCTTGTGGGGAGGGGGGTGATCGTGGTATACCCTCGTAGTGTATTTCGCGTCGGTTATACTCTGAAGTTACGCACAGAGATGTTTTATATAGTATATACCCTGAAGTTGTAATATCACTTAAAACATCTCCGTGCGTAACTTGTGGGGGGGGGGGGACCGATCGAGGTATACACTCGTAGTGTATTTCAACTAAGAGGGTAACCTCGATCGGTCCCCCTATTTGTCATTAGAAGCACCCTGTGGGGAGGGGGGAGGGCGATTCCCTCCTCTTTGTATGACTAAATAAATTTGTGAACTTTTTGTAAACTTTGTATTATAAATAGGGAGGAGGTACACACACACACCTCATTATTGGTTATCTTATCATATACACCTTGTAGATATAATATAATATCTCTCTCTCTCTCTCCTCTCCTCATTGGTGGTTATCTTATCATACGTTATCTGTGGAGTAAGTGTTACCCGTGGGCAGTTAGTTAGTTAGTTAGCTGCTGCTTTTCGGGTCCAGCGGACCATAATAGGCCAAATCAGGACCCCCCGTGGGCAGTGGAGTAATTGTCACATGTAGTGGAGTAAGTGTTACCCGTGGGCAGTGGAGTAAATGTCACCTGTAGTGGAGTAAGTGTTGCCCGTGGGCAGTGGAGTAAATGTCACCTGTAGTGGAGTAAGTGTTACCCGTGGGCAGTGGAGTAAGTGTCACCTGTAGTGGAGTAAGTGTTACCCGTGGGCAGTGGAGTAAATGTCACCTGTAGTGGAGTAAGTGTTACCCGTGGGCAGTGGAGTAAGTGTTGCCCTTGGGCAGTGGAGTAAATGTCACCTGTAGTGGAGTAAGTGTTGCCCTTGGGTAGTGGAGTAAGTGTTACCCGTGGGCAGTGGAGTAAATGTCACCTGTAGTGGAGTAAGTGTTGCCCGTGGGCAGTGGAGTAAATGTCACCTGTAGTGGAATAAGTGTTACCCGTGGGCAGTGGAGTAAATGTCACCTGTAGTGGAGTAAGTGTTACCCGTGGGCAGTGGAGTAAGTGTTGCCCTTGGGGAGTGGAGTAAGTGTTGCCCGTGGGTAGTGAAGTAGCACTTGGGTAGTGGAGTAAGTGTTGCCCGTGGGTAGTGGAGTAAGTATTGCCCGTGGGTATTGGAGTAAGTGTTGCCCTTGGGTAGTGAAGTAGCACTTGGGTAGTGGAGTAAGTGTTGCCCGTGGGTAGTGGAGTAGCACTTGGGTAGTGGAGTAAGTGTTGCCCGTGGGCAGTGGAGTAAGTGTTGCCCGTGGGCAGTGGAGTAAGTGTTGCCCTTGGGTAGTGGAGTAGCACTTGGGTAGTGGAGTAGCACTTGGGTAGTGAAGTAGCACTTGGGTAGTGAAGTAGCACTTGGGTAGTGGAGTAAGTGTTGCCCGTGGGTAGTGGAGTAAGTGTTGCCCGTGGGTAGTGGAGTAAGTGTTGCCCGTGGGCAGTGGAGTAAGTGTTGCCCTTGGGTAGTGGAGTAGCACTTGGGTAGTGGAGTAGCACTTGGGTAGTGAAGTAGCACTTGGGTAGTGGAGTAAGTGTTGCCCGTGGGTAGTGGAGTAAGTGTTGCCCGTGGGTAGTGGAGTAAGTGTTGCCCGTGGGCAGTGGAGTAAGTGTTGCCCTTGGGTAGTGGAGTAGCACTTGGGTAGTGGAGTAGCACTTGGGTAGTGGAGTAGCACTTGGGTAGTGAAGTAGCACTTGGGTAGTGGAGTAAGTGTTGCCCGTGGGTAGTGGAGTAAGTGTTGCCCGTGGGTATTGGAGTAAGTGTTGCCCGTGGGCAGTGGAGTAAGTGTTGCCCTTGGGTAGTGGAGTAGCACTTGGGTAGTGGAGTAGCACTTGGGTAGTGAAGTAGCACTTGGGTAGTGAAGTAAGTGTTGCCCGTGGGTAGTGGAGTAAGTGTTGCCCGTGGGTAGTGGAGTAAGTGTTGCCCGTGGGCAGTGGAGTAAGTGTTGCCCTTGGGTAGTGGAGTAGCACTTGGGTAGTGGAGTAGCACTTGGGTAGTGAAGTAGCACTTGGGTAGTGAAGTAAGTGTTACCCGTGGGTAGTGGAGTAAGTGTTGCCCGTGGGCAGTGGAGTAAGTGTTGCCCTTGGGTAGTGGAGTAAGTGTTGCCCTTGGGTAGGGTGGATGGATGGAACTTTTGACGCTTTGAAAAAAAAGGAAAGGCTTTGCTTCTCGTTGGCCTTGAGGACTTCCTTACGACGCACTCTTCAGGGCCATTGGGATACGTGCAGTAGTTTACCCGTGAGTCGTGGCTACCCGTGGCTAGCGGTTTCCCGTGAGTCGTGGCTACCCACGGGCAACGCACAGACACTACCCGTGGGTGCCCCCGAGGTCTCAAAATCTCAAAAAGGAGGGGGGGGGGCCAAAACAACCTATGGGGGGGGGGGTAAACTGGGCCTCGATGGGCGACTGCCCCCCTTGTATTACCTTATATACACGCCACACAGGGTACCCATCACTTAGACGGCCTCTAACCAAAAAAAAATAAAGCTCGCTCTAGCCTTTAAGTTTTACCCACGTCGAGCAGGGGGTAGGTTGGAAGGGAGGGGGGAGGGTGGATGGATGGAACTTTTGACGCTTTGAAAAAAAAGGAAAGGCTTTGCTTCTCGTTGGCCTTGAGGACTTCCTTACGACGCACTCTTCAGGGCCATTGATATACGTGCAGTAGTTTACCCGTGAGTCGTGGCTACCCGTGGCTAGCGGTTTCCCGTGAGTCGTGGCTACCCACGGGCAACGCACAGACACTACCCGTGGGTGCCCCCGAGGTCTCAAAATCTCAAAAAGGAGGGGGGGGGGGGGGGCCAAAACAACCTATGGGGGGGGTAAACTGGGCCTCGATGGGCGACTGCCCCCCCTTGTATTACCTTATATACACGCCACACAGGGTACCCATCACTTAGACGGCCTCTAACCAAAAAAAAATAAAGCTCGCTCTAGCCTTTAAGTTTTACCCACGTCGAGCAGGGGGTAGGTTGGAAGGGAGGGGGGAGGGTGGATGGATGGAACTTTTGACGCTTTGAAAAAAAAGGAAAGGCTTTGCTTCTCGTTGGCCTTGAGGACTTCCTTACGACGCACTCTTCAGGGCCATTGATATACGTGCAGTAGTTTACCCGTGAGTCGTGGCTACCCGTGGCTAGCGGTTTCCCGTGAGTCGTGGCTACCCACGGGCAACGCACAGACACTACCCGTGGGTGCCCCCGAGGTCTCAAAATCTCAAAAAGGAGGGGGGGGGGCCAAAACAACCTATGGGGGGGGTAAACTGGGCCTCGATGGGCGACTGCCCCCCCTTGTATTACCTTATATACACGCCACACAGGGTACCCATCACTTAGACGGCCTCTAACCAAAAAAAAATAAAGCTCGCTCTAGCCTTTAAGTTTTACCCACGTCGAGCAGGGGGTAGGTTGGAAGGGAGGGGGGAGGGTGGATGGATGGAACTTTTGACGCTTTGAAAAAAAAGGAAAGGCTTTGAACAAAAAAGGTAAATTGGGTGTTTTGTGGTGAGCAATTGGGGAGTCTTGAATACCCCACGGGTCCAGTTTAGACAGTCTTCTCGTTGGCCTTGAGGACCTTCTTACGACGCTCTCCGCCCTTGCGGATCAGTTTTATCGTCCAGTCTGGCCCGTCAAAGCAGGTGGTGTACTTTCTAAACTTGGCCTCGGGGTCAACCAGAATAGACACTGTCCCGTCCTCAGAGCCTTTGATGGCACTGACCTGGAATCTCTGGGGCGTGTTTGGGGGCTTTTCCTCCTCACTTTTGTCTATATAACTGTACCCAGGCTGTGTACCCGGGCTCACACACTGGACACACACACACACCCTCCGCAAGACGAGATCTGCCCCGTGAGTAGAACTGACTTCTGGGACACACACACTCTCTCCGCAAGACGACCCCCGGGCCGCGAGTAGGACTGACTCCTGGGACACACACACAGTTTGTATGTCGCCTCTCTCCTATCTTATAATAGGTGTACCCCAGCTCGAGCCGGGATACACAGCCTGGGTACAACTATTTCACTATATAATATGACTTAAAAAATCTCCGTGCTTAACTTAAGAGTATATATAACTGTACCTAGGCTGTGTACCCGGGCTCACACACTGGACACACACACACACAGACACACACAGCAGTTTCAGACAAGCTGTACGGCCCTTTGGAGTGTAGGCGTATATACTATCACTTGAAAAATCGCCGTGCGTAAATTCAGGGTATATATAAGTGTGCACCGACTGACACACAGAGAGTGTCCCTGCCCTGTCTCTGTGTGCACACGTCCTGTGTCTATCTGTTGGTCGACCGGCTCATATATCTTATAATAATTCGAGCCGGTGCACAGAGCCTGTGCACACTTATGTATACCCTGAAGTTACGCACGGACCTTTTTTTTAGTGATAGTATATAGTAAAAAATGTGTGCACAGGCTCTGTGCACAGGCTCGAGCCGGTGCACACAATTATAAGATATATATGTGATGGGGTGGAAGGAAGAGGATAATATTTGATTGTGTAGCCTCTTGATGTAGTAGTTGGGTGAATGTAGTCACCTAGTAGAAGTAAACCCCGAAGTTCAGGAGTACACCATGTGGGTGCCTCTTTAGTGTCTTGCACTGAACGAACATCACTTGCTCTCGTAATGGACTTTCACTCACATGTAGAGAATGATAGACAAGAGTTCACTGGCACAGACCGACGAGTCACTTGATGCAACATGAAACTGGAAAACCATGTCTGTCGATTCACATTTCTCTTTATTTTCTATTCTTCTCTTCTCCTCACCAATCCAGCTCCCAGCCCGAAGACCGGGAGGCCACACCAATAGTACAATGCAATCTACATCAGTATGTCTCCATGATAACAAAGTACAAAACAAGTACGTCCTCTCTCTCCGAGATAGTTCTCAGTTCTCTTCCAAAATCTCAAAATCTATCATGTAAATGGGGATGGGTGGCGTCAAAAGCCACCAATCAAGAGTTAGCTAACAAAACTGACATCACTTCTCATTGGTCAGTAAAGACAAGAAAAAAAGGGGGGGGGGTAAGAGACTAAAACCTCCAAGCCACCTGGCATCTTCTATGATCTACCCTGTCAAAAGAAATGACACCCACTTGACAAAACGCCGAGACAGGCTGGCGGCATATTGCATAACGACCACCTGGGGCCCAAGGTACCCCGGCGTCTTCCTCGGGAAAGGCGGCTTGACGTCAAAGGAAAACATCGGTGGACACAGCCGACTGAGCGAGTTTACGACCGCCAGGTGTCAGAGCATATACAAATTTAACTTACACAAGACAGGAATGACATAAAATCATTATAACGAATTAGTAGCCAGTTTAGCACTTGGCTACATATAGGAGCTGGTGCACAGTTTGAAGTTGGCTGCTGCTTCTGAGAGACCCCCTCTAACACAAATCCAGTGTCCCCGCTCCTATCTTATAATAGGTGTACCCCGGAAGAAGACTGTGGTTGTGCAAATGAAAGTAGACATACACAAAATGGCCGCCCTCATGTTGTTGTGACGAAAAATTAAAAAACGCAAAATGTTTAAATTGTTTGTCTTTTTGTTTTATTTACTCAAAGCAATCATCATATGACCCGTGAAGTAGGCGTCGCCCCTTACCATGGAGTCGATATCAGGACCGAATCTTGTTTTGAGTAGGTGTTTGAGGCGTCTGTAAGGGCTGCTCTCCGGGGCCAGACGACCGCCGTCTAGCTCTTCTTGGAGCATCTGGCGCAGTTGCGGGGAGCGCCTTCTGACCATGTCCCCGCGTTCCTCGTCGTCCATGGAAACTGCTTTAAACATCTCAGAAGACACGTCGTCCCGAGGTCGTTTGGCGGGTACTTCTTCTTCTTCTTCTTCCTCTGGGGATCGTTTCCTCTTTTTCGTGATCAGTTTGGTCAGGTTCTTGTCTATCTTGTCGGGGGCCATGCACTTCATTTCCCAGGGACAGAGGATAGCCTCGGCTACATCGGAAGTGTCTGTGCCCCCACAGATCAACGGCGGTAGCATGTCCAGGAGTATGCTTCTGTTCATACCTGCGAGGCCGTACCAACGAGTCCGCTTGACGATGTTGTCAAACAGCTCTTTGATGGAACCAGTGTTCTCCCCGTACTCCTCCACGAGCTCCGACAGGTCAGTTTTGAGGCGTTCTACCGCCTCTTCTCGGGTAAGACTAGAAGGGTCTATCCATTGTAGGCGCTCCTTCTCGAGGTCTCCGTCGAGCATGTGCACGTGGAACCTGTGGTCGATGGCTTCCGCGTCATGTTGAGATATGAAGCGACGGCCGTGCTTCTTGGAGTAGGTCGCGTAGACGTCGTAAGGGGAGTGGTTGCTTAGGATGATTAGCTGCATGTCTGCCCGCGGGGTATACGAGTCCCCGAACGACTTGCGATTGAGAGAGCCGCTGGAGGCGTCTCCGCCCGTGATGCACTTTAGCTCGGAGATGTCCAACGACCGCTTCTGGGTATACTCGTCCACCACTAGAAACTGCATCCCCTCGGGGAGGTTGCAGGCGTTGTTGACGGAAGACACGATGCTGGCCTTGTAGCGATCTACCACCTCCTTCTGCATCACGTAAGATTTACCCCAGCTGGGCTTCTTCGAGAAGATGTAGTAGTGCTTCTGCTTCACGTCTGTCCGACCTAGCCTCGGGGTAAACTCCACGGTGTAAGGGTCGTACCCCTCGAGGAACTCGCCCGTCTTCTCGTCCGCCCTCCTGAAGGTCATGGTAAAGGGGTCCTCGCACTCTGGGCGAGCATCCATCTCTTCTTGTTGGCGAGACTTGGCCAGCACCGCTTTGCTCTGAGCCACCTGCCCGAGGGTGTTGCCCATGCCCACCAGACCCTTCTTGACAATACCCGAGGTTGTCTCGTTGGCTATGAGGTCGTTCATTTTTTGGTTCATTTTGGTAGTGGCGACTGCCGCGGCACACCTCCTGGAGTACCGTTTTATCAGTGCCTCTGGGCTCATCTCGTCCCCTATCACCTTTAGGAGGCGGTCTGGATCATACCCACCAACGCCAAACATTCCATCAAGTAGACTCTTGGGCGCTGGTAGGGGCACTGAAAGCCGTGTAGTGTTTGTTTTCGAAAGGCCAAACTTGTTACACAAGGTATCCATGTCATTAAAACTAAACTTTTTCACGGCGTGGGCATATAGTTGCTTTGTAGCGCTGTCCACAAAGCCGGCTCTCAACATACCCGTAGAGTACATTTGATCAAGCATGGCTTCTCCCACCCCGCCGTTGTAGTCCGTGTCACAGAGCTGCAACAACATACCTCTTGCGCTGATTTGCTTATTACGATCCATGGCTAATGGCGTTTTATAAAAAAATTCATCGCACACTAATACCCCCCTCACCTTTGGCATTTGGCATTTGGCATTTTGTTAAACCTTGTCTTAAAGAGGTTTTTAAAAATGCCAAATGCCAAATGCCAAATGCCAAATGCCAAAAGCCAAACAAGGCCCCCTCACACACCCATTAAATATGTGTCCAATGAGCCCCGTGGGGATGGGGTGTGCACACACATATACCCCACGGGTGTAGTTAAACACATACATTATATATATTTCCGCCCGTCGTACTCAGTGTCACACTTGTGGGGATTCCGCAGTTGTGATTATCGGCTCTGTTGGTATATCTCACCCACCTACACCCACTCACAAATTATTATGGCATTAGCGGCATGGGGGTGGTAATCGCTGTTATTCCCTTGTGGGGCCCAATACAATACTTGTAACCCCCCCAAAAGCGTACGAGTAGATAGTTACAGACAAAATACCTCACCCGCTAAAATATCAATAAATTAAATTATTTGAATTGCCCAATAGAGCGCGCATACAAGACCTTATGCGACGGGACCATAAACCCCAAATCACACTGACCAGTGTTTTTTATGGCCTCGAGCATCATGCTGCCCACACCGCTAGAGTAGTCTTTGTCGCTCATGCGAACGCAAATTGACTTTGCAGATATGTATTTAGAATCCATTTTAGTTGGTTTTTGCTATCTGGTGAATATCAGACATGACAAACTAATATCCCGCTCCCGCTCCCGCTCCCGATTTACTGGTTTTTGTTCTTAAAGAGGTTTTAAAACACCCCCAGAGGGAGCGGGAGCGGGAGCGGGAGCGGGAGAGGGAGCGGGAGTGAGAGGATAGACACCGTAGTATGTATACATTTGTGTGTTAGTTAAAACCCACAAGTGTTAACATACATACTACGACCACCCTGATGTAGTCATATACCTACAAGTCACTGGTTACAGTGATACCGATGGCTTTTTTTAAACCCCCCCCCCCCCCTCCACGGGGTATATTTACAGCATTCTTCTAGAGTATAATACTAATAAGAATAAAAAATAACACCCAAACACCAAAATGAAATAAATATTTCGGAGTAAAAACTCCTTCTTCAGTAATGGAATCAAAAAGAGTATAATACTAACTAAAAAAGCGGGAGGGATTATATTAAGCGCGCACCCTATCCCTCCCCCCCTAGTCTGGGTAGTAGACCAAACACCCCCACGAGATATTTATAATTTTGATCCCACCCACCCTACCATTACTACCCCAAAAGCGTACGAGTAGACACTGGACACACCCCCGGCGGGCCTTGATTACAATTTACAAACACACACTGGACACACACTCACACCCCCGGCGGGCCGTGATTACAATTTGCAAACACACGCTGGACACATACTCTTCTCTCTCCGCGGACCGAGGTCTGTTGTATCAGACCGGGGTTTGTTGAACTGGACAGAGGTCTGTTGTATCTGACCCGGAAGGGGGGGGGGGGGGTTGTTGTAGACTGAGGTCTGTTCAATACCCTTCTTCATCCAGACAGAGTAAGGACAGGCACACACACACACACACACACACACACAACCAACCACAGCACATCCACAAACAAAAGACAAATTCGGCCCCTTTCTTATCATCTATCCATGGGACACAATCACCATTTCTCATCCCATTTTGTCAGGGCAGACCAGACCTTCTTCCCTCCCTTGCACTGTAAAAGTGACTGTGTTTACTGTTTTCACTGCGTGTTCTTTGTGTGAGCTTTGTCTTATCAGGTCAGTCATGGTCATTTCAAGTCATTACTTTGGGTTGATTAAGTGGGCTCATCTGCAAACTCATCAGGTGACATTGTTAATTTATTTTGTTTTTCTGTTTTTTTTTCAAGGAGCCTAGACAGACACACCGGCATTTCGGTAAAAGCAACAAATTACTCTATCGTCACTGCCGTCTCCGATGTAAGCAAACCCCTCAGATGCCAGCACGAGAGCAGATTTAAATGTCCTGTGTGGGTAGTTGACGAACGTGTGTAACCTTTACAACTCTTTTTTCAACCATGCCCAAGTCAATTCACCAACGGCGTCTGGGTGTTGCATGTTGTCAATGTTTTTCGTGATAAATTTGCTAGACAATATAGTCTTATGACATACAACACACCTAACAACCCATGCACACAGAAGCATCTCCCTCGAGGGGTAAAACAAACACGTGAAAACCAGATGTAACATTTCCAAAAAAAGATTTTTATTTTGGATAATGTTGTCACTCTGAGGTTGTGGATGACCATCATGCATTGGCCTTACAGTGCTATAGGGGACTTTGAGGATACATTAGATACATGGTTATATGATACTCAAATGGTTACATTGGATATACACAGAAAAGATGAGATTTAGTCGTACTGGTAATGATCAAAGGGTAAAGGATGACACATTGCAGATAATACCCATGGGTAATGGATGAAACAAATACATGATGGCTGAGGTTAAAAATGATACATTATAATTGATCAAATGATGACTTGTGGGTGATAGATGACAACGATGAAATAAATTCAAAACATGCTCAAAGGTAATAAGATAAATCAACAAACACAAGTTACAAGACACCTTTAGAGGTATACTCGGTAAACAAATTCAGTGCATTATGACGGTCTGTACAAAGTTGCGTTGATAAACACTTGCGGGTAAATACATTCATTGGTTACACTAGTGTCCATACTGTCCACTACCTCAAAATGATGAACAACAATTGTTAAAGTGAGGCGAGCGGGCTCGACCTCTTACTTATATAGAGGGTGGCAACAACAGACCTAGGGCTGACCAAACAGACACGTATGACTACAACAGACCTCGGGCTAAACAAACAGACACGTGTGACTACAACAGACCTCGGGCTGAACAACAGACCTCGCTCTGATGCTGCCCGTGGGTTCCCCTCAGACTGACACACACACACATACACCAAATTATACTAAATATACTAAATTCTTATAGTATTTTGTCATATAAATCCAAAAATGCACACAATATTTAAATGTGGAACTGATGTAATCAAAGTAACAGATCAATATAAATATTTAGGGGTCATATTCAACAAGAATGGAAATTTTGATACAGCTCAAGATCATTTAAGTAAACAAGGTAATAAAGCAGCACATTCCCTCCGCAGAATTTTCAGCAATCAAAACGTGCAAATAGACACAATGATACATTTATTTGATTCACTTGTAAATCCGATATTAACATATGGCGCTGAAATCTGGTATCCGTTTACGTTTAATAATAAAATAAAACAAACAAATACTGATCATTTCTTTGGATCATGTTTATCTAGCAAAAATCCTCATGAATCAGTTTGTTTATATCAAATTTTGTCGATTCCTTCTTGGAGTTCATAGAAAAGCTATGTGGATACCTGTACTGGGGGAATTAGGAAGGTTCCCTTTAGGATTAAAAATGTTATCACAAACAATAGCATTCTGGGCGCATATTCTAGACTCCAAACAAGATTCGTATATACATCAATTATATGACTCAATGTTGCACCATCCGACAGAAACGCCATGGCTACAATTTGTTAGACAATCTCTTTGTAACTTAGGTTTTAGTCACGTTTGGCATAACCAATCTACATTAAACGTACACAAATTAAAGTTTGCGATTGACAAAAAACAACAAGAAGAATATATAAGATACTGGACAAAAGAAAAATCAGATACATATTCCAGACTTAAGTTTTAGTTTATGATCAGTAAATCTTACGAAATGCAGTCATTCTTAATACAAATTAAGAATAATAAACACAGAAAGATGTTAAGCAGATTAAGGACTAGCACACATTGTCTAAAAATTGAAAGTGGAAGACATCAGAATATCTCTAAAGAAAATCGTCTTTGTATTGAATGCAATGTCATAGAAGATGAAATACATTTTCTAGATAAATGCAATAAATATGTTAAATTAAGGGATGAATTTAAAGAAGATGCTTCACATATCAATATGAAATATGCTAACAAAAATCCAAGTAACTTGCATTATTTGTTGTTTGTTGTGTCAATAACTTTACTGGTTCATGACAATAAACATTATTCTATTCTATTCTATTATTCTACACCACAGTTGTCATATCAATGTGTGTGTGTGTGTGTACCTATTCAACTACACATATCATTTCTGAAGCGTCTATAACAGCCCCATAGGCATGGGGGGTACTTTACGGTCAAAAATCCTAAAAATACACGCTACGACCATTGCTCGGGCTGACCAGACTGACACACACACAAACAAACAAACCCCACAGTTGCCCTACCAATGTGTGTGTGTGTGTGTTTGTTTGTGTGTGTGTGTGTACCTATTCAACTACATATATCATTTCCGAAGCGCCTATAACAGCCCCATAGGCATGGGGGGTACTTTACGGTCAAAAATCCTAAACATCCACGCTACGACCATTGCCAGGACTAAGGGATAAGGATTATTGATAAGGGAATAGGGTGATAATTAGGGTTAGGAATAATGGAATAGGGTTAGGGATAATGGAATAGGGTAAGGATTAGTGTTAGGGATAAGGATTAGGGTTAGGGATAAGGATTAGGGTGACGATTAGGGTTAGGGTTAGGGATAAGGGAATAGGATGAGGCATAGGCATTAGGGTTAGGGTTAGGGATAAGAGAATAGGGTGAGGATTAGGGTTAGGGATACGGAAATAGGGTAAGGGTAAGGGTTAGGGTTAGGGTTAGGGTTAGGGTTGCAGATAAGGGTTAGGGATAATGGAATTAGGGTGAGAATTAGGGATAAGAAAATAGGGTAAGGCTTCAGGCTAAGGGAATAGGCTTAGGGTTAGTGTTAGGGATAAGGGATTAGGGTAAAGGATAAGGGAATAGGGTTAGGGATAAGGATTAGGGTTAGGGATAAGAATTAGGGTTAGAGATAAAGATTAGGGTTAGGGTTAGGGATAAGGATTAGGTTTAGGGATTAGGGTTAGGGATAAGAATTAGTGTTAGGGATAAGGATTAGGGTTAGGGATTAGGGCTAGGGATAATGGAATAGGGTTAGGGATAAGGATTATTGATAAGAGAATAGGATGATAATTACGTTAGGAATAATGGAATAGGGTTAGGAATAATGGAATAGGTCAGGATTAGTGTTAGGGATAAGGATTAGGGTTAGGGATAAGGATTAGGTTAGGGATAAGGATTAGGGTGACGATTAGGGTTAGGGTTAGGGTTAGGGTTAGGGTTAGGGTTAGGGTTAGGGTTAGGGATAAGGATTAGGGTTAGGGATAAGGATTAGGGTTAGGGATTAGGATTAGGGTTAGGGATTAGGATTAGGGATAAGGGAATAGGGTGAGGATTAGGGTTAGGGATAAGGATGAAGGATAAGGGGATAAGGATGAAGGATAAGGGAATAGGGTGAGGATTAGGGTTAGGAATAAGGGATTAGGGTTAGGGATTAGGGTAAGGACCCTACTGTACAAATCAAGAAATAGGTAAAAAAATCAAAAAAATAATAAAATTGCCAAAAATTAGTAAAAAGACAACAGAATAACCAAGTTGAAGCAAAAATGAAATTGTATTATTTTAAATAAAAAAATGTAAGCACAAAAAGTTTAAAGAAAAAGGAATACAAGTTTTTCACTAAACTTGACTGACTTGACCTACTTCTTTTACTCACTTTACTTACTGACTTGAAGTAGTTGACCTCTGTGCTTGACCTAGTTACCAGATTGCCTTACTTGACTAACTTATTTGACCTATATTTTGACTTATTTCACCCATTTAAGTAACTTGACCTACTTACTTGAATGATTTCACTAATTTGACCCAAAAACTTCACCTACTTATTTGACTGACTGACTGACTGACTGACTGACTGACTGATTGACTGATTTGACCTATTAAGTTCACAAACCTACTTGACGTATTTACTTGACTAACTAAGCTAATCAAAAAAATTGACCGAATGACTTAAGTAAATCTGATCAAAACTGACCTATTTACAGACTGAGCTACTGACTGACCTACTTACAGACTCATTCAATGACCTACTTAAGGCTGACCTACTTACAGACTTTGGTGCCACCCAGTCACCCAGCAAGCCACCCAATAAGGCAGCCAGCCAATAAGGCAGCCAACCAAATAGCCAGCCAACCAATTAGCCAGCTAACCAGCCAATTACCCATCCAACCAATTAGCCAGCCAGCTAGCCAACCAACCAGTCGGCGAACCAACCAACCAACCAACCAACCAACCAACCAACCAACCAACCAACCAACCAACCAACCAACCAACCAACCAACCAACCAAATGTCTTACTTAGTGATTTACTGAGTAGTGACTTACTGACTTACTTACGTAGTTACTGACTTACTGATTACTTACTTATTACTTACTGATTGCTTACTTACTGATTACTTACTTACATACTTACTTACTTACTTAGTAATGACTTACCTACTTACTTACTTACTTACTTACTTACTTACTTACTTACTTACTTACTGACTTAGTAACTAACTAACTAACCTACTTAACTGACCTACTTAATGACCCAATTCATTGCTTATTTACTTGTATTACGTTGTTTGGTAGCTACTAATTGACTCTTTAAAATGTTTAGTAATTGCACGAAGTTTTATTCTTAAATGGTTTTATTCTGATTTGGTGTGATTTGCAAATCGTACTATATCAACCCCCCGGGCCGCAGGCCTTGGATACAGTGATTGAAAAAAAAGCGATGTTCTCAAATGGTTCAATTCTTATTTGGTCTGACTCTGAAGTGTTACAGGTATACTTCTCCCCCTGGCCGCAGGCCTAGGATTAAAAAAAAAAGAAAAAAAAAAATTATTAAGGGGAGATAATGACGTGTTCTTTGCACAGTTTTTGCTGACAGGAGTTGCTCCCCTTTGACCGTTGGCTGCATTTTATTGACTGTTTTGTCTCATTTTTGTAAATGTTTTTATTTTCTTTAGGGGAGATAATTACGTGTTCTTAGCACTGTTTTTGCTGACAGGAGTTGCTCCCCTTTGACCGTTGGCTGCATTTTATTGACTGTTTTGTCCCATTTTTGTAAATGTTTTTATTTCCTTTAGGGGAGATAATTACGTGTTCTTAGCACTGTTTTTGCTGACAGGAGTTGCTCCCCTTTGACCGTTGGCTGCATTTTATTGACTGTTTTGTCCCATTTTTGTAAATGTTTTTATTTCCTTTAGGGGAGATAATTACGTGTTCTTAGCACTGTTTTTGCTGACAGGAGTTGCTCCCCTTTGACCGTTGGCTGCATTTTATTGACTGTTTTGTCCCATTTTTGTAAATGTTTTTATTTCTTTTAGGGGAGATAATTACGTGTTCCTAGCACTGTTTTTGCTGACAGGAGTTGCTCCCCTTTGACAGTTTTGCCTCTTTTTACTTTTACTTTTAAATTATTTTATTTATGGGAGCTAATTACGGTTTTTTTTGGGACAGATTTTTTGACAGGAGTTGCTTCCCTTGGACCATTTCTTTCAGCCAGCCAGCCAGCCAGCCAGCCAGCCAGCCAGCCAACCAACCAGTCAGCCCATTTCTTTCAGCCAGCCAACCAGCCAGCCAGACCATTTCTTTCAGCCAGCCAACCAGCCAGCCAACCAGCCCATTTCTTTCAGCCAGCCAACCAGCCAGCCTATTTCTTTCAGCCAGCCAGCCAGCCAGCCAGCCAGCCAGCCCATTTCGTTCTTTCAGCCAGCCAGCCAGCCAGCCAATTTCGTTCTTTCAGCCAGCCAGCCAGCCAACCAGCCAGCCAACCAACCAGCCCATTTCAGCCAACCAGACCATTTCTTTCAGCCAGCCAGCCAGCCAGCCAGCCAACCAGCCAGCCCAACCAGCCCATATCTTTCAGCCAACCATCCAGCCAACCATCCAGCCAACCATCCAGCCAGCCTGCCCATTTCTTTCAGCCAACCAACCAGCCAGCCAGCCAGCCCATTCCGTTATTTCAGCCAGCCAACCAGCCAACCAGCCATCCAGCCTGCCCATTTCGTTCAGCCAGCCAACCAGCCAGCCAGCCAGCCAGCCAGCCCATTTCTTTTAGCCAACCAGCCAGCCCAGCCAGCCCATTTCTTTCAGCCAGCCAGCCAACCAGCCAGCAACCAATCAGATCATTTCTTTTAGCCAGCCAGCCAGCCAACCAACCAACCAACCAACCAACCAGACCATTTCGTTCAGCCAGCCAACCAGCCAGCCAGCCCATTTCTTTTAGCCAGCCATCCAGCCAGCCAGCCCATTTCTTTCAGCCAGCCAGCCAGCCAGCCAGCCAGCCAGCCTGCCCATTTCTTTGAGCCAGCCAGCCAGCCAGCCAGACCATTTCTTTCAGCCAGCCAGCCAGCCAGCCAGCCAGCCAGCCAGCCATCCAGCCAGCCAGCCATTTCACGTAGTATATGACATTGACCTTTTTGTTCTCAAATGGGGCAACTATTCTCAAATGGGGCAAAAATTCCGGAATGGGCTTTGTTATTCTCAAATGGAGCAAAAATTCCGGAATGGGCTTTGTTATTCTCAAATGGAGCAACAGTTCCGGAATGGGACTTTATTATTCCGGAATGGGTCACGTATTCTTAAATAGTAATATTCTCAAATGGGGCAAGCAACAATTCCGGAATGGGACTTTATTATTCCGGAATGGGTCACGTATTTTTAAATAGTAATATTCTCAAATGGGGCAAGCAAAAATTCCGGAATGGGACTTTATTATTCCGGAATGGGTCACGTATTCTTAAATAGTAATATTCTCAAATGGGGCAAGCAACAATTCCGGAATGGGACTTTATTATTCCGGAATCGGGCATTTACGCATATTCTCAAATGGTACAAAGATTTTTAGGGCTACAACATTTTTGGGGGGTTGTTGCGCATTGCAGGGCAGAAAAATCCCGGAAAACCCCTGCGAGGGTCGTTAATATCTGCAAAAGATACACAAAACATGACCCGTCCAATCGCCAATCCCCAAATAATGTTTTCACGTCATTTTACACTATTTTGGGTTGAATAGTTGCCTCCCTTGCCAAAGTCAGTCGGAGTTGCTTCCCTTGGACCCTTTTCATCACAATGCCGCCATTTTCTGTCTGCATCTTCCCGCCGATGTTTTGGCCCATATTTACGGCGTTTTCTTCTTCTTTTCGCTTTTTTTGCCCTTCTTATCATGGTTAGCACTTACATTACTCATTTAGGCTTCCATTCATTTTATATTTCAGTCTTTTTTTTGCTTATTTTACCCGTTTTGAAACATTTTCAGCCTCTGTGCAATTGTTTTTCAGGGGAGCTAATTGCGCTTTTTCTCACAATTTTTGCTAACAGGAGTTTCTCCTCTTAGACCGTTAGCTTCATTTTTCTCGCTTTTTTCCGCATTTAAACTCTTGTATTTAGGGGAGGTAATCACACTGTCTTCCCACATGTTTGGCTAACGAGTTGCTTCCCTTAGGGTACAACACTACCTCAACTGTTCACATCGATTTCTCCCCTCCTCCATCATTTCTCTCCGGCCAAACTACGCCTTACCTATGTCACGGGTTACGGCTAGCGCTGAAATGTCGTCGTCGCAGCACAACCAGCAGCAGCAGCAGCAGCAAACCACACGGGCAGTTTTGTAACGACACGGGCAGTTTTGCTGTTCGACACGTCCAATGTTGTGACTCTGGATTTTAAACACAAGTGATAATAAGTATTCGTCCTTGCTGCTGTTCATAACAGCAAAAGTTAACGACTCAGCTTCTACAGATGTTTGCACAGGTTAGTACTTTTATATACAATTATGTGGGTGGTGTTAGGGTTAGGGTTGAACAGAATGTCCTCAACAGGCCAAATGTTTCTCGCCTCTTAAGGACATCATATTTACGGTTATATGATAATTAGAGTGTTTTCGCCCTCACGGCTTTTGATGACATACACAAGTGTATGCGTGTTTAGGTGATATCAGCCATCTGCACTTAGGGCAGAATATATAGGTGATATCAGCCATCTGCACTTAGGGCAGAATATATAGGTGATATCAGCCATCTGCACTTAGGGCAGAATATATAGGTGATATCAGCCATCTGCACTTAGGGCAGAATATATAGGTGATATCAGCCATCTGCACTAAGGGCAGAATATATAGGTGATATCAGCCATCTGCACTTAGGGCAGAATGACCGAGGTCTTTTACGTGCTTTTACCCTTTTAAACTGACATCAACCACATAACTATGTTTTTCGTCCGTCATTATTCATCTAGTCCTTCTCTGCATGTTCTGCCTCCACGTTCGTTCAGAAACTCAACAACAAACTGTGCGCAGATAGTGTCACCATTTTAATTGACTTAGTATTGCTTCTCCCGTCATGCGTCATTGCGGTGAAAAACTGAAAAACAACAACAATAATAACATAAGACCAAAACACTACTTGGCAAACGAGTCCGTACCACGGAACCACACACACCACTAAAACAATCTTCACTGATACCGTCCCACTAAGCATCCAAATATCGGAGTACGTAAAATCAAATTGAACAAAAGCAAAAGCACGTTGTGCCGATGAACCCCAAAAGTAAAACCAACGACACGCATTCCAATCCACCTCACACAAACAAATTATCGAACAAATACCTCAAAGAAACTTTTAGAAATAAAATGACTGTACTTACAACATGTGAGCGTACATTAAACTAAAGATGTTTCAGAATCAAACGGGACCTGGTGCTGGCTGACCAGTACAAATGGCGGCTGCCAAACCAAAAAGGGGGAAGGGAAGTCACCCAACACAAACCAAGGAAAAACAACTCTTGGATACAGAACACTCCCCGTCTGATATCTTCTTGATATCACTATTCTTAGAGTTCAAAATATACTCAAAACTTAAAAACGACTGAATAGCTTTAAGCTACAACACACGCACAGTTTAAAGTCAAAATAAAGCTTGAAAAGGCTTTAAAAGAGACGGCGCGAATAACAGCATTGTCTGAGTTCAACTCATGAGGGGCCTACAAAGGCACAAGCTCTGTGATAGGCCTGGTATAGTTCACAGGCTCCTGGTTCTTGATCACACGAATTTCTGCTGACCGTACCAAAGTGTCACTGTCACTGGGGAAAGTGCGAATCACCAAACCAACTGGCCAGTAATTTCTGTGAGTCTCTGCATCCTTGAGAAGAACAAGATCGCCTTCCTCGATGTTCTTTTGCACAAGAAGCACTGCTGGATTATGGACTGCACAAGCCGCTTTGCACCGATGATCCAGAAGCCGTTAGATCGAAGTGCTCCTTCCGTGAAATGCCGACCTTTGTGCTTCACTTTCTTGTGGTAGTGTCGAACTAGCAGAGTTGACACGTGGTGGTTCTTGGGAAGTATCACAGGGTGCACACTGGCTAGCCCCATGGTCTCTTTAGCATTGCAGAGCCTGCCTCCAACACGAAGCAGACCTTCCTCGTCCAGGTAGGGTAGACCTAGACAGCTGTGTACAGGGAGGGGGGCTGTACGATCTGAGAGGTCCACGTAGTGTAGCTCTGCGCAGAGATCGTCAGCAGACAGGTCTTGCAGAAAGTCTCGGTCGTTCGAGGCGTACTTGTGAAGTCTGATTTTGCCTTTTTCCATCAGATCGGCTTGGGTGCGCTTGATGAGACTGACAGCTTGTTCTTTCTGGGGCAGCGAAGTTACCCCGTCGTCGATGTAGAAGTCACGAGAGACAAAGTTCTTCACATCTTCTTCACTGGAGTGTTCTTTCTTCACTGGATCCTTCTTCAGAGATATGTCGAGAGCATGGGCACGACTGACGGCTTGTGAACGGTTGTTCATGGGGATGGATCTTGATGATCTGAATGGCAGGGGTGCTGACCATCGACCACTGTCATTCTTCTGAAACTGCTGATCCATCAAGTCTAGGAAACGCTTGTCCTCGACAGACAGTCCAATCTTGTCATCCTCCTTGGTTCTCTGGAAGACCGTATCACCAAGGCAGTCAGCCTCTGTGACCTTGAAGTCGTTCGTGCACGGCTCGAAGATGGTCTCTCGGTCAGATGTGACTGAGGTTTTGTCCACACGAACAGCTGAAGGTGATGATGGTTTGTGCATCCGATTCAAGCAGACGTCTCCGACTATCACCCAACCAAGAGGCAGGTGCTGAGCGAAGGGAGACATAGGGGGACCAGTCACTTGTTCCGTCACATGATGCGCTTCTGGCAAGTCACGCCCAATAAGCAAGGCAATGGGAGCTCTGCCGTGAATCTGTGGAATGTTGTGGGCAATGTTTCGGAGATGGGGGTGATGCTGAGCTACTTCTGGTGTGGGGATTTCTGTTCTGTCATTTGGGATGTTTGCACATTCAAGCAGGGGAGGTAACCTCATAGTCTTTCTTCCGTCATGGGACTGGACGCACAATCTGTCTGCACGACGCCCACTGATGGTGCTTTGTCCTGCACACGAAGACAAGGTGTACAAGACTTCTTGTGATGATACCTGTTGCTGGTTGAACAAAGATGGGGCAGCCAGTGACCTATTGCTCTGGTCATCGATGATTGCGTAAACTTCCTGGCTTCTCTCTGGTTGGCCTTCTGGAAACACATGGACTAAGATAACCTTGCCACAGGACCTGCTGCCACTGTTATCTCCACACAGCCGTGTGCACTTGGACTTGACGACCTCCTCTCTCTGGCCCTCCCCGCCGTACTCCGAAGAAGGGGCTTGGGGTCGCGCAGGCTCACGGTGCATTGCTGTCAAATGGCCTTTGTCGCATTTGCCACACTTGACGACTGCTGAGCATTTGCTTGCTATGTGTGTGTTCGACGACAAGCACTTGTAACAAATGTTATTGTCTTTGAGGAAAGTCTTTCGCTCCTGCCAAGATTTGGCTCTGAAAGCTTTACACTCTGTCAGAGAGTGTTGCGTCTTGTGTATGGGGCACTTGACGGATGATTCATCAGCACTATCTCCATTGTCATCAATGGTCGACTTTCGATTGAAAACATCGTGACGTGTTCGTTCCCGTTGATCGTGACCTCTTTTGTCAGGCTCAGCAGCAAAGCGAAAAGCTGGGTCATTGTACACTTTGCTCACATTCCTCAGAAACTCTACAAGGAAAGTGAAGGGAGGGAATGGAACTCCATGCTGCTGCTTGTAGTTGGAGGCCTGTGTGATCCACTTCTGCCTGATGGCATGGGGTAGTTTGCAAACAATAGAGTTCACCCCTGCTGAAGAATCATACAGCGCAAACAGCAACGACAGCTTAGGATTCTCCTTGGCACACTGAATTTCATCAAGAATGTCGCAAAGTTCGTAGAGTTTCCTACTGTCTTTGTTCAGTGACGTCAGTTGAGGGAAACGCTCTAGTTTTGTCTTCAAGCATGATTCCACTTGTTCCGGCGAACCGTAGCGGTCATCCAGACGTTCCCACAGGAGTTGCAGCGCTCGCTGAGGATTCGCAGGATTTGAAGAACGCAGGCTGTACGCGTACTTGCTTGACTCAGGTCCTAAGTTTTTAACCAGCAAGTCCAGTTCTTCTTGCGGCGTAAGATCCAAGTCTTTCATGACACTGGAAAAACTATTGCGCCAAACTTCAAAGGACTCAGGCTGTTCATTGAAGACTGTCAACCTGGAGAGAAGTAGGTCCTTCTTCAGTAGGAACTTGGCAAAGTCAAACTGCGCGCCAGTCCCTGCTGCTGCATTCTGATGATCAGACACATCAACTTCAGTGTTGTGTTGGCTGTAGAGGCTAGCCACATACTTTCTTGTTTTCTCCTCAGCATTCTCAGCAGGCAGTTTCAAAGTAGGAGAGATACTTCTTGCATGCGATAGATTGCCAATGCTATTCTCATCTTCTAAAGCGTTTGCTTCTGCTTCAGCAGCTGCTGCTTCTTTCTCTTCTTCGAGGAGCTTCAAGTGTGCGTCGCATTCGCTTTTAATGCGTTCATTCTTTGCTCTTTCTCTCATAATGTCAAATTCTATGCGTGCGAATTGGAGTCGTGCACGTGCGGCCTCTGCCTTGGCACGCTTACGCGCTGCAAAGCTGCTTGTGGCCGAGGTGCGGCTTCTGTTTGACGAATGATCCTCTGACATGATGTCCGCTTACAGTTGGGGCAACTGCAGAAAATTCTTCAACATCCTCAGTATGTAGCTGTGTATGTTTTTTTCACTGTTCTGCCTCCACGTTCGTTCAGAAACTCAACAACAAACTGTGCGCAGATAGTGTCACCATTTTAATTGACTTAGTATTGCTTCTCCCGTCATGCGTCATTGCGGTGAAAAACTGAAAAACAACAACAATAATAACATAAGACCAAAACACTACTTGGCAAACGAGTCCGTACCACGGAACCACACACACCACTAAAACAATCTTCACTGATACCGTCCCACTAAGCATCCAAATATCGGAGTACGTAAAATCAAATTGAACAAAAGCAAAAGCACGTTGTGCCGATGAACCCCAAAAGTAAAACCAACGACACGCATTCCAATCCACCTCACACAAACAAATTATCGAACAAATACCTCAAAGAAACTTTTAGAAATAAAATGACTGTACTTACAACATGTGAGCGTACATTAAACTAAAGATGTTTCAGAATCAAACGGGACCTGGTGCTGGCTGACCAGTACAAATGGCGGCTGCCAAACCAAAAAGGGGGAAGGGAAGTCACCCAACACAAACCAAGGAAAAACAACTCTTGGATACAGAACACTGCATCTACTTCTTATCTATCAGTACCTATCTCTCAGTCTTGTCAAGCATTATCTACCTCTACCCAGTACAAAACAACAACTACCTACAACAGCACAACACACACACACACACGAGTACAGACTCATGCACGCACGCACGCACGCACGCACGCACGCACACACACACACACACACACACACACACACACACACACACACACACACACACACACACACACACACACAGACACACACACAAACAGTAACACTAACACATGTGCACAAAATGAACACACACACACACACACACACACACACACACACACACACACACACACACACACACACACACACACACACACTAACACTAACACATACACACACACTAACACTAACACATACAAACACACACACACACAAACACACACACACACACACACACACACCCACCGCGCGAGAGAAAAAGACTACAGGGAGGCATTGACGTCAAAGACTTTCGACCGTGACGTAATTACGTCACTATTCTTGGTTTACGGTACCATTCGGCGGCTTTGCTACGAGTATGCCATAGTCTTGGTTGGCCGAGACCTTGCACCGTTCTATCAGACTGCCTGGCTGGCTGTTGCACCGCGAATTCCTCCTACCGCCTACGCGTTTTTGTGGTTTAGGTCCCAGGTAACATTATGAAGTTTTAATACGATCAATCGGACCTATTATCAAGTTAGTGTATCAACTTTTCAACGAGCTGCGCCCAGTAGTTTCCCAGCAATAAGCTGTTAAGTCGAGACACACACACACACACACACACACACACACACACACACACACACACACACACACACACACACACACACACACACACACACACACACACACACACAATTACAGTCTGCTGAGCCCTAGTACTAGCGTACTCGGGGATTAATCTTTCATGTAATCTCTGGTGGCGGTCAGATGGGAATAAAGCTTTTCAAAAAATTTTTTTCGTTGACCACAGATGTGAAGGTTCAGCTCTCCGTATGTATTTTCAAGTACGTAGCGAAGAATCGGATGGGAGTGGGGGAGGGGGTATATTGTTTAAAGGATGGCATAAATCTGATTGAACAAGAAGTGTTCTTGTGATTGGGTTGCTGTTTTTCGTTTCATAACCGTTTTATTTAGATTTCTGTGCACTACATTGCTTTTTATATTTAGTCAAGTTTTGACTAAATGTTTTAACATACAGCGGGAATCGAGACGAGGGTCGTGGTGTGTGTGTGTGTGTGTGTGTGTGTGTGTGTGTGTGTGTGTGTGTGTGTGTGTGTGTGTGTGTGTGTGTGTGTGCGTCTGTCTGTCTGTCTGTCTGTCTGTCTGTCTGTCTGTCTGTCTGTCTGTGTGTGTGTGTGTGTGTGTGTGTGTGTGTGTGTGTGTGTGTGTGTGTGTGTGTGTGTGTGTGTGTGTGTGTGTGTAGAGCGATTCAGACCAAACTTTATGACATTTCACATGAGAGTTCCTGGGTATGGTATCCCCCGACGTGTTTTTCATTTTTTCGATAAATGTCTTTGATGACGTCATATCCGACTTTTTGTAAAAGTTGAGGCGGCACTGTCACACCCTCATTTTTCAATCAAATTGATTGACATTTTTGTAAAGCAATCTTCGACGAAGGCCGGACTTAGGTATTGCATTCAGCTTGGTGGCTTAAAAATTAATTAATGACTTTGGTCATTACAAATCTGAAAATTGTAATGACATTGTTTTCATATAAAACCATCCAAATTCACGTTCATCTTATTCTACATCATTTCCTCATTCCAAAAACATATAAATATGTTATATTTGGATTAAAAACGAGCTCTGAAAATTAAAAATATAAAAATTATGATCAAAATTAAATTTCCAAAATCGATTTAAAAACAATGTCATCTTATTATTTGTCGGTTCCTGATTCCAAAATCATATAGATATGATATGTTTGGATTAAAAACACGCTCAGAAAGTTAAAACGAAGAGAGGCACAGAAAAGCGTGCTATGCAGCATAGCGAAACCACTAGCGCGCTAAACAGGCTCGTCAATTTCACTCCGTTTTGCACAAGCGGCGGACTACGCTCATTGTTAAAAAATGCAGTGCGTTCAGTTTCATTCTGTGAGTTCCACAGCTTGACTAAATATAGTAATTTCGCCTTACGCGACTTGTTATTTAGTGTATTCACATGCCACCTTTCAAGACTTATTTCTTTGTGAAATGTGTTGCGCAACATGATTACTTCGAAAGAAGAATAATCTCAAGAGGATTCACATTGCAAGCAATGAACGACAACCATTTTTTTTAAACCTGAAATATATTTGTTCACATAATTTTGCAAACAAATATCGTCCAAGTAAGAAAAAGAATTGTGAACAAGACTATGACAAAAAAAGGTCAGACCTTTTAAAACCCACAATTCCTTGTTTTAAAGAAATACTGTACCGATAAATAACCAGGGCAAGGCAAGACAAAAAGGCCCCTATACCGGGGGTGTAAAGAAATACTGTACCGATAAATAACCAGGGCAAGGCAAGACAAAAAGGCCCCTATACCGGGGGTGTAAAGGCAAGACAAAAAGGCCCCTATACCGGGGGTGTAAAGGCATTCCCCGCTTCTTTTCTGTTTTTATATTTAGTCAAGTTTTGACTAAATATTTTAACATCGAGGGGGAATCGAAACGAGGGTCGTGGTGTATGTGCGTGTGTGTGTGTGTCTGTGTGTCTGTGTGTGTGTGTGTGTGTGTGTGTAGAGCGATTCAGACTAAACTACTGGACCGATCTTTATGAAATTTGACATGAGAGTTCCTGGGTATGAAATCCCCGAACGTTTTTTTCATTTTTTTTATAAATGTCTTTGATGACGTCATATCCGGCTTTTCGTGAAAGTTGAGGCGGCACTGTCACGCCCTCATTTTTCAACCAAATTGGTTCAAATTTTGGTCAAGTAATCTTCGACGAAGCCCGGGGTTCGGTATTGCATTTCAGCTTGGTGGCTTAAAAATTAATTAATGACTTTGGTCATTACAAATCTGAAAATTGTAAAAAAAAACCAAAATGTATAAAACGATCCAAATTTACGTTCATCTTATTCTCCATCATTTGCTGATTCCAAAACCATATACATATGTTATATTCGGATTAAAAACAAGCTCTGAAAATTAAATATATAAAAACTATTATCAAAATTAAATTGTCCAAATCAATTTAAAAACACTTTCATCTTATTCCTTGTCGGTTCCTGATTCCAAAAACATATAGATATGATATGTTTGGATTAAAAACACGCTCAGAAAGTTAAAACAAAGAGAGGTACAGAAAAGCGTGCTATCCTTCTTAGCGCAACTACTACCCCGCTCTTCTTGTCAATTTCACTGCCTTTGCCATGAGCGGTGGACTGACGATGCTACGAGTATACGGTCTTGCTGAAAAATGGCAGTTACTTGACTAAATATTGTATTTTCGCCTTACGCGACTTGTTTAGTCTGTTTGTTTCTTTTTATATTTTTAATTTATTTTTGTTTTGTTTTGCTTTTTGCCTTGGGTGGCAGGAAGGGTTTGGGGTTCCCTGGAAGGCAATTTCGACAAACACTGATATTCCAGCAATTATACTCAGCAAAACACCACCAATTTCAAACACTCTAATATTCTAGCAATTATACTGAGAAAAACATCATTATAATTTGCTGTAACAAGGAGAGGTCGAGTGCAAAAGTTATACCCGTCATGTTTTCACGAGATAGAAAAAATCCCAGGAAGGTACTTTTGAAAAAAACCCTGAATGCTCTGATATCTTGGAATCGGATTCACCACAACACATTACGAACTGCAGTAATAGCGGCCTCAAGGCCTGAAAAGAGGGGGCGGAAATAACAGAGTCATTTCAACACATTACGAACTGCAGTAATAGCGGCCTCAAGGCCTGAAAAGAGGGGGCGGAAATAACAGAGTCATTTCAACACCTTTTTTCTCCCTTCCACTTCTGATGATGTTGATGTTGTTGATGTGTATGCAGATGCTTCTGATGTTTATATCTTGCATGACTCTCTGGATGTTGGCAATGCGCATGAAATGGATAATGTTGTTGTAATGTCAGATGTTGATGTTCACTTTGACTCGTTAGATGTTGAGAATGTATGTTACAAATCTACTGTTGAAATAGATGTACATAATGGTAATAGTGAGATTGGAGATTCCTTTAGTACTGAATATAGTATTGAGGATAACCCTGATATACTCTCATGCTTAGCGCTTAATGTCTGTGGAATCACTTCAAAGCTAAAATTTCAACAACAAAAAAAAAAAACCAAAAAAAAAAAAAAAAAGCTAAAATTTCCTGAATTGGTAAAATTTATTGCTAAATATGACATTATTTGTTTTAGCGAGAGCAAACTTGATGATGTTGATGAGATTAACATTCCAGGATACATAGCATTTTATAAGAATAGAGGAAAATTTCGCAGAAAATCAGGTGGTGTATTAGTTTTAATACGGGAAGTGTTTGCTAATAATATAACTATTTTTGAAGAAAAAAAGCTGTCACATAAGATAAAAGAAGAGATGAAAATATGGTATAGATTTTTGGATGTAGAAATGTGTGAGAATGCGCTATTTTTTAAGTTAGATAAGAAAATACTTGGCCGTGACACCCTTTTCTGTGCTTTATATATTCCCTCAGAAGGATCACCTTACCATAATAAAGATGTTTATGCTGAATTAGAAGAGGTGTACATGCAGTTTGGGGTAGATAATGATTATGTCTGTCTCTTAGGAGACTTAAATTCCCGCACTGGTCATCTGAGTGAACTGTTGTATGAAGATGATCAGCATTCAGAAGGTTTTGTTGATAATGACTTGTTTGACTCTGATGAGGTTGGTACTCTAATAGGTGAGCGGGCCTCACAGGATAATAATACTAATAACCTTGGTTTTAAATTGATTGATTTTTGTAAAATGACTGGCTTAGTTATTGCTAATGGTAGAGTTGACGATGATACAGGGGTTGGTAAATGCACATGTAAGGATAAGAGCGTTGTTGATTATTGCATCTTGTCAAAAGATCTGTTCTCGAAAGTTAAATATTTTTCTGTGATGGAATTTTGTGAAATTTATTCTGACGTACACTGTCCTGTTGTTTTGCATTTATTAAAACAGAATGAAGTACGCGCTAATGATTGCCTAGCCACGGTGTGTCAACTGATTCCGTTCATCCACCGGATGTTTTCGTTCATCCGCAGGATGTGTCCGTTCATACAGCCCCATTTTTGTCACTTGCTTCGGGAAAAACGTTGTAGTAAGTCGTGTGGGCAGCGCGCTTGTGTGATATTGAAAGAATAAGGTAGCGAAATGGTTGGGCTATGTGTACGATAAGTACCAAGGTGCTAGTGAATCCTAATAATAACACACGCGGGCCGAACGTGGCAAAATTGCCTGATTTTTTAACATTTTCTTGTTTTTCTCGCTCTGTTATCGAATCTGACCCCTGATTTGCACATGATCACCAAAACCATTGCCTGCTACGACATTTCGCTTGAACAGAAGTTCATAGAAACCCATGGCTTTTGTACAATCACTTGTCTTTTGAAAACATACAGATTCCGTTCATACCCCATGTTTCCGTTCGTACAAAAGTGCATGTTTCCCTTCGTACGAAAAGCGTTTCCGTTCATACACATTCGTTAGATCAGAGTGAAACTGGCCCCCACAACAAGTTCTGTGTATTCCAATCGTCTTCAAATAGCACAAAGTACGAATGCGTGTGATATTAGACCTATGTGAACCATAAGATGAATTGAATTTGCAAAAAACAGTTTTGTGTCCGTTCGTACTGATATTGACGGGAAAATGTGTCTGTTCGTACCACTTTCATCAAATTGTTTCCCTTCGTACGCTTTTCATGACGTTTGTGATTTTTGGTAGAAAGCTTGTGCAATTAGCATTTTAATACCCCTAATTCGACTTATGTATAACCCATAATGCATGTTGTTCATGAGTGCAACAACACGCGACTGTGGCTTTTCTGGTGCAATACCATTCCTGTTTAAAATCTTACTGAAGAGCAAACATTTTGATAAGTGTGTCTTCTTCCAGTTTCCTTACACAATGTCATTTCAAAGATCTAAACTTATGTGAAACCTGTTTAAAATATGCTTTCTGCAAGCTAAACCTAGACATTAAGTTTTTTAGCATTTTCAGATTTTTAATTACCAAACTTTTTTTTGGTCATTTTTTAAGCTTTGAAGCTGAAATGCAATCCCATAGTACGGGGGTTGCCTGGCTAAAGTTTTAAAATCATTTTGATAAAAAAATGAGGGTGTGACAGTGCGGCCTCAACTTTTACAAAAAGTCGGATATGACGTCATCAAAGACATTTATAAAACAAGTCGGGTAAGGCGAAAATACAACATTTAGTCAAGCTGTCAGAATGAAACTGAAGGCAATGCAATTTTTCAGCAAGACCGTATACTCGTAGCATCGTCAGTCCACCGCTCATGACAAAGGCAGTGAAATTGACAAGAAGAGCGGGGTAGTAGTAGCGCTGAGAAGGATAGCACGCTTTTCTGTACCATCTTCGTTTTAACTTTCTGAGCGTGTTTTTAATCCAAACATATCATATCTATATGTTTTTGGAATCAGGAACCGACAAGGAATAAGATGAAAGTGTTTTTAGTTTGATTTCGACAATTTAATTTTGATCATAATTTTTATATTTTTAATTTTCAGAGCTTGTTTTTAATCCGAATATAACATATTTATATGTTTTTGGAATCAGCAAATGATGGAGAATAAGATAAACGTAAATTTGGATCGTTTTATACATTTTTATTTTTTTTTACAATTTTCAGATTTTTAATGACCAAAGTCATTAATTAATTTTTAAGACACCAAGCTGAAATGCAATACCGAACCCCGGGCTTCGTCGAAGATTGCTTGGCCAAAATTTCAATCATTCAATGATTCAAAAATGAGGGTGTGACAGTGCCGCCTCAACTTTTACAAAAAGCCGGATATGACGTCATCAAAGGTATTTATCGAAAAAAAGAAAAAAAACATCCGGGGATATCATTCTCAGGAACTCTCATGTCAAATTTCATAAAGATCGGTCCAGTAGTTTGGTCTGAATCGCTCTACACACACACACACACACACACACACACACACACACACACACACACACACACAGACACACGCAGACACACACAGACAGACAGAAAGACACACACACACACACACACTTACAGACACACACAGACAGACAGACACACACACACACACACACACACACACACACACACACACACACACACACACACACACACACACATACACCACAACCCTCGTCTCGATTCCCCCCTCTACGTTAAAACATTTAGTAAAAAGAAAAAAAAGAGCAAGCAAAAAAAACAACAAAAAAAAAGCAAGAGGGAAGGCAACAGAATGGGATGAACGGGAAATGCCACGATCTCTCTGGTTATTTCTTGTTGTCCTCAATTAAACATTCTAATAACTTAACCTTTCTTGTCTTGCTTTAAAACAAAGATCTCTCTGGTTATTTCTTGTTGTCCTCAATTAAACATTCTAATAACTTAACCTTTCTTGTCTTGCTTTAAAACAAAGATCTCTCTGGTTATTTCTTGTTGTCCTCAATTAAACATTCTAATAACTTAACCTTTCTTGTCTTGCTTTAAAACAAAGATCTCTCTGGTTATTTCTTGTTGTCCTCAATTAAACATTCTAATAACTTAACCTTTCTTGTCTTGCTTTAAAACAAAGATCTCTCTGGTTATTTCTTGTTGTCCTCAATTAAACATTCTAATAACTTAACCTTTCTTGTCTTGCTTTAAAACAAAGATCTCTCTGGTTATTTCTTGTTGTCCTCAATTAAACATTCTAATAACTTAACCTTTCTTGTCTTGCTTTAAAACAAAGATCTCTCTGGTTATTTCTTGTTGTCCTCAATTAAACATTCTAATAACTTAACCTTTCTTGTCTTGCTTTAAAACAAAGATCTCTCTGGTTACTTCTTTTGGTCCTCAATTAAACATTCTAATAACTTAACCTTTCTTGTCTTGCTTTAAAACAAAGATCTCTCTGGTTATTTCTTGTTGTCCTCAATTAAACATTCTAATAACTTAACCTTTCTTGTCTTGCTTTAAAACAAAGATCTCTCTGGTTATTTCTTGTTGTCCTCAATTAAACATTCTAATAACTTAACCTTTCTTGTCTTGCTTTAAAACAAAGATCTCTCTGGTTATTTCTTGTTGTCCTCAATTAAACATTCTAATAACTTAACCTTTCTTGTCTTGCTTTAAAACAAAGATCTCTCTGGTTACTTCTTTTGGTCCTCAATTAAACATTCTAATAACTTAACCTTTCTTGTCTTGCTTTAAAACAAAGATCTCTCTGGTTACTTCTTTTGGTCCTCAATTAAACATTCTAATAACTTAACCTTTCTTGTCTTGCTTTAAAACAAAGATCTCTCTGGTTACTTCTTTTGGTCCTCAATTAAACATTCTAATAACTTGACCTTTCTTGTCTTGCTTTAAAACAAAGATCTCTCTGGTTACTTCTTTTTGTCCTCAATTAAACATTCTAATAACTTAACCTTTCTTGTCTTGCTTTAAAACAAAAATCTCTCTGATTACGACCGACTAGGGTGGCTAAGAAGGGACTTCTCTAAAGGGAGATAATGTTCAAATAAACACAACTGTCTCCAATCTAGTCAAGAGCTATACAGTTCGGGTTTTGGGTTGTAATTGTGTGACCACACACCAGGAATACCTTTAAATAGGTCTTTGAGGGCTCTGTTATTCAACATTTCAAACAGCCGTATTTAGGGTGTTTTTCAGGACTGGCATTTCTTCCTTTTTTCCGCTGCTGTCTGTGTTTGATTTTCTTCCATCTTTCCGCCCCTGATAGGTGCTCGTATGTCACGCGCTGTTACCAGAGAAACGTATGTCAAATCATCTAAATATGAACATAGTTCGGTTAAGTGTTTCAATAGATGACAATACACACGCATAATGCCTTAGAATTAGTGTTTGGGCGCTCTTTTACTTCTTCTTCTTCTTCTTCTTCTTCTTCTTCTTCTTCTTCTTCTTCTTCTTCTTCTTCTTCTTCTTCTTCTTCTTCTTCTTCTTCTTCTTCTTCTTCTTCTTCTTCTTCTTCTTCTTCTTCTTCTTCTTCTTCTTCTTCTTCATCTTCTTCTTCTTCTTCTTCTTCTTCTTCTTCTTCTTCTTCTTCTTCTTCTTCTTCTTCTTCTTCTTCTTCTTCTTCTTCTTCTTCTTCTTCTTCTTCTTCTTCTTCTTCTTCTTCTTCTTCTTCTTCTTCTTCTTCTTCATCTTCTTCTTCTTCTTCTTCTTCTTCTTCTTCTTCTTCTTCTTCTTCTTCTTCTTCTTCTTCTTCTTCTTCTTCTTCTTCTTCTTCTTCTTCTTCTTCTTCTTCTTCTTCTTCTTCTTCTTCTTCTTCTTCTTCTTCTTCTTTCTTCTTCTTCTTCTTCTTCTTCTTCTTCTTCTTCTTCTTCTTCTTCTTCTTCTTCTTCTTCTTCTTCTTCTTCTTCTTCTTCTTCTTCTTCTTCTTCTTCTTCTTCTTCTTCTTCTTCTTCTTCTTCTTCTTCTTCTTCTTCTTCTTCTTCTTCTTCTTCTTCTTCTTCTTCTTCTTCTTCTTCTTCTTCTTCTTCTTCTTCTTCTTTCTTCTTCTTCTTCTTCCAAGAATCGCCCACAACCCTTTCACCGACCCACACACACAGCATAGAGTCAGTTCCAATATCCACTCCGCCATCATTAAACCAAGAAATCGTTCACTTCTTTCTCGACGGCCCTGGAGTAAATCGAGGCTCACTGCTCACTGGGGTATCAATTAGAACCGAGTGTGATGGTTACAGCGTCTGACTTTGACACCCTGGTCCAATTTGATTTGCTTGGAAAGCCTTTTTCGTCCCACCAGAAAAGCTTCAGAACTATTTTTACAGGGTTAAGTGGGTGTGATTTTCCAATGTGCGAGGTCAGGGCAGGATGTGAAACCTGACTCGGGCTATTTATGTGTTGCACTGGTTATTTATGTGTTGCACTGGTTATTTATGTGTTGCACTGGGTATTTATGTGTTGCACTGGGTATTTAAGGGGGTTAGGTTGGGGATTGAAAGGAAAAAGGTGACGTAATGATCTTTTGGGGAGCTGATTGAACAGAAGCTCGGATGGCCTTGCGGTCAGACGGTCAGACGGTCAGACGAATATACAGACGGGATAGATACACGAACAAACGGACAGTCGGTGTTTGAATGGACGAATGAGCTTATAGGCGCTGACATATGTGCATGCACAATAAAAGATAAGCAAACCAAAACAAACCGAACCGAATCAAACCAAACCCAACCAAACCAAACCAAAGCAAACCCAACCAAACCAAACCAAACCAAACCGAACCAAACAAAATTGAACCAGACCAAACCAAACCAAACCAAATCAAACGGAACCAAACAAAATTGAACCAGACCAGACCAAACCAAACCAAACCAAACCAAACCAAACCAAACCAAACCAAACCAAACCAAACCAAACCAAACACTTGGTTTTTTGTGAACTCACATATTAAAACAAAAATTATTTTAGACAAACAAAATTAAACAAAACAAAGGGGCGGGGATGTAGCTCAGTCGGTAGCGCGCTGGATTTGTATCCAGTTGGCCGCTGTCAGCGTGAGTTCGTCCCCACG
>NC_090250.1:57329983-57337483 GCF_037325665.1 Littorina saxatilis | reverse complement strand
CGTTTGAAGTCCGGAGGGTCGTACAGTACCGATTTTGATTTGTTCTAAAAAAAACCACCGGTAGCTTCAAAAACAATGTTCAGACGGCGAGCAAGCGAAAGGTTAGGGTTAACCCAAAGAGCAAGCAAAAGGAGGTGGAAGCGAAGAATACGGACTTGGTATCTGGATTAGTCACGCAAAAGACGGTCTAGCTTACATCGAGTGTAACAGTCGGGTTCGTGCCGAGCATAAGTAGTCCCCAAGTAGAAGCCACTTCACAGCCCACTTTGCCTCGGTCACGCACACATCATGCGAGGGCAAATCCTGTAAGATAAGGAAAGGCGAGTTCACAGCTTTTTTTGCCAAATATGCTCATTACCCGAAGTAGTATTTACTCTCTCACAAACGACAAGAGGCGAAGTTGTAGGTTATTTGGAACGTTTGTTTAGTGACAAAACAAAACTGTACATTTACAGTACTTAAGTACACATACACTAATAATAATAAAAAAAAAAGGTAAATCAACATCGTCGATGAAACTCGCCGGCATCTTAATTGCAAGCGAGTTTCATCGACGATTTCAGATAAGTTCATTATTTGTATCATCAGTGTTGCCTTGCCTTGCCCATCCTTGCCTTGCCTTGCCTATCCTATCCTTGCCTTGCCTACCCTTGCCTTGCCTTGCCTATCCTTGCCTTGCCTTGCCTATCCTTGCCTTGCCTTGCCTTGCCTTGCCTTGCCTTGCCTTGCCTTGCCTTGCCTTGCCTTGCCTTGCCTTGCCTATCCTTGCCCTGCCTTGCCTATTCTTGCCTTGCCTTGCCTATCCTTGCCTATCCTTGCCTTGCCTATCTTTGCCTTGCCTTGCCTATCCCTGCCTTGCCTATCCTTGCCTTGCCTTGCCTATCCTTGCCTTGCCTTGCCTATCCTTGCCCTGCCTTGCCTATCCTTGCCTTGCCTTGCCTATCCTATCCTTGCCTTGCCTTGCCTATCCTTGCCCTGCCTTGCCTATCCTTGCCTTGCCTTGCCTATCCTATCCTTGCCTTGTCTATCCTTGCCTTGACTATCCTTGCCCTGCCTTGCCTATCCTTGCCTTGCCTATCCTTGCCTTGCCTTGCCTTGCCTTGCCTTGCCTTGCCTTGCCTTGCCTATCCTTGCCTTGCCTATCCTTGCCTTGCCTTGCCTTGCCTTGCCTTGCCTTGCCTATCCTTGCCTTGCCTATCCTTGCCTATCCTTGCCTTGCCTTGCCTTGCCTTGCCTATCCTTGCCTTGCCTATCCTTGCCCTGCCTTGCCTATCCCTGCCTTGCCTATCCTTGCCTTGCCTTGCCTATCCTTGCCTATCCTTGCCTTGCCTATCCTTGCCTTGCCTTGCCTATCCTTGCCTATCCTTGCCTTGCCTATCCTTGCCTTGCCTTGCCTATCCTTGCCTATCCTTGCCTTGCCTTGCCTTGCCTATCCTTGCCTTGCCTATCCTTGCCTTGCCTTGCCTTGCCTTGCCTTGCCTTGCCTATCCTTGCCTTGCCTATCCTTGCCCTGCCTTGCCTATCCCTGCCTTGCCTATCCTTGCCTTGCCTTGCCTATCCTTGCCTATCCTTGCCTTGCCTATCCTTGCCTTGCCTTGCCTATCCTTGCCTATCCTTGCCTTGCCTATCCTTGCCCTGCCTTGCCTATCCCTGCCTTGCCTATCCTATCCTTGCCTTGCCTTGCCTTGCCTATCCTTGCCTTGCCTTGCCTATCCTTGCCTTGCCTTGCCTATCCTTGCCCTGCCTTGCCTATCCCTGCCTTGCCTATCCTATCCTTGCCTTGCCTTGCCTTGCCTATCCTTGCCTTGTCTATCCTTGCCTTGACTATCCTTGCCCTGCCTTGCCTATCCTTGCCTTGCCTATCCTTGCCTTGCCTTGCCTTGCCTATCCTTGCCTTGCCTATCCTTGCCCTGCCTTGCCTATCCCTGCCTTGCCTATCCTTGCCTTGCCTTGCCTATCCTTGCCTATCCTTGCCTTGCCTATCCTTGCCTTGCCTTGCCTATCCTTGCCTATCCTTGCCTTGCCTATCCTTGCCTTGCCTTGCCTATCCTTGCCTATCCTTGCCTTGCCTTGCCTTGCCTATCCTTGCCTTGCCTATCCTTGCCTTGCCTTGCCTTGCCTTGCCTTGCCTATCCTTGCCTTGCCTATCCTTGCCCTGCCTTGCCTATCCCTGCCTTGCCTATCCTTGCCTTGCCTTGCCTATCCTTGCCTATCCTTGCCTTGCCTATCCTTGCCTTGCCTTGCCTATCCTTGCCTATCCTTGCCTTGCCTATCCTTGCCCTGCCTTGCCTATCCCTGCCTTGCCTATCCTATCCTTGCCTTGCCTTGCCTTGCCTATCCTTGCCTTGCCTTGCCTATCCTTGCCTTGCCTTGCCTATCCTTGCCCTGCCTTGCCTATCCCTGCCTTGCCTATCCTATCCTTGCCTTGCCTTGCCTTGCCTATCCTTGCCTTGTCTATCCTTGCCTTGACTATCCTTGCCCTGCCTTGCCTATCCTTGCCTTGCCTATCCTTGCCTTGCCTTGCCTTGCCTTGCCTATCCTTGCCTTGCCTTGCCTATCCTTGCCCTGCCTTGCCTATCCTTGCCTTGCCTATCCTATCCTATCCTATCCTTGGCTTGCCTTGCCTTGCCTATCCTTGCCCTGCCTTGCCTATCCTTGCCTTGCCTATCCTATCCTTGCCTTGCCTTGCCTTGGGTTGCCTATCCTTGCCTTGCCTTGCCTTGCCTTGCCTTACCATGCCTATCCTTGCCCTGCCTTGCCTATCCTTGCCTTGCCTATCCTATCCTTGCCTTGCCTATCCTATCCTATCCTTGCCTTGCCTTGCCTTGCCATGCCTATCCTTGCCCTGCCTTGCCTATCCTTGCCTTGCCTATCCTATCCTATCCTATCCTTGCCTTGCTTTGCCTTGCCTTGCCATGCCTATCCTTGCCCTGCCTTGCCTATCCTTGCCTTGCCTATCCTATCCTTGCCTTGCCTTGCCTATCCTTGCCTATCCTTGCCTTGTCTTGCCTATCCTTGCCCTGCCTTGCCTATCCCTGCCTTGCCTATCCTATCCTTGCCTTGCCTTGCCTTGCCTTGCCTATCCTTGCCTTGCCTTGCCTATCCTTGCCCTGCCTTGCCTATCCCTGCCTTGCCTATCCTATCCTTGCCTTGCCTTGCCTTGCCTATCCTTGCCTTGCCTTGCCTATCCTTGCCCTGCCTTGCCTATCCTTGCCTTGCCTATCCTATCCTATCCTTGCCTTGCCTTGCCTTGCCTATCCTTGCCCTGCCTTGCCTATCCTTGCCTTGCCTATCCTATCCTTGCCTTGCCTTGCCTTGCCTTGCCTTGCCTATCCTTGCCTTGCCTTGCCTTGCCTTGCCATGCCTATCCTTGCCCTGCCTTGCCTATCCTTGCCTTGCCTATTCTATCCTTGCCTTGCCTTGCCTATCCTTGCCCTGCCTTGCCTATCCTTGCCTTGCCTATCCTATCCTTGCCTTGCCTTGCCTATCCTATCATATCCTTGCCTTGCCTTGCCTTGCCTTGCCATGCCTATCCTTGCCCTGCCCTGCCTTGCCTTGCCTATCCTATCATATCCTTGCCTTTCCTTGCCTTGCCTTGTCTTGCCTTGCCTTGCCTTGCCATGCCTATCCTTGCCCTGCCTTGCCTATCCTTGCCTTGCCTATCCTATCCTATCCTTGCCTTGCCTTGCCTTGCCATGCCTATCCTTGCCCTGCCTTGCCTATCCTTGCCTTGCCTATCCTATCCTTGCCTTGCCTTGCCTTGCCTATCCTTGCCTTGTCTTGCCTATCATTGCCTTGCCTTGCCTATCCTTGCCCTGCCTTGCCTATCCTTGCCTTGCCTATCCTATCCTTGCCTTGCCTTGCCTTGCCTATCCTTGCCTTGTCTTGCCTATCATTGCCTTGCCTTGCCTTGCCTATCCTTGCCTTGCCTTGCCTATCATTGCCTTGCCTTGCCTATCATTGCCTTGCCTTGCCTATCCTTGCCTTGCCTTGCCTATCATTGCCTTGCCTTGCCTATCCTTGCCTTGTCTTGCCTATCATTGCCTTGCCTTGCCTATCCTTGCCTTGCCTTGCCTATCCTTGCCTTGCCTATCCTATCCTTGCCTTGCCTTGCCTATCCTTGCCTATCCTTGCCTTGTCTTGCCTATCATTGCCTTGCCTTGCCTATCCTTGCCCTGCCTTTCCTATCCTTGCCTTGCCTATCCTTGCCTTGCCTTTCCTATCCTTGCCTTGCCTATCCTTGCCTATCCTTGCCTTGCCTTGCCTATCCTTGCCTATCCTTGCCTTGCCTATCCTTTCCTTGCCTTGCCTTGCCTTGCCATGCCTATCCTTGCCCTGCCTTGCCTTGCCTTGCCTATCCTTGCCTTGCCTTGCCTATCCTTGCCTTGCCTTGCCTATCCTTGCCTTGCCTATCCTATCCTTGCCTTGCCTTGCCTATCCTTGCGTATCCTTGCCTTGTCTTGCCTATCATTGCCTTGCCTTGCCTATCCTTGCCCTGCCTTGCCTATCCTTGCCCTGCCTTGCCTATCCTATCCTTGCCCTGCCTTGCCTTGCCTTGCCTTGCCTTGCCTATCCTATCCTTGCCTTGCCTTGCCTTGCCTATCCTATCCTATCCTTGCCTTGCCATGCCTATCATTGCCTTGCCTTGCCTATCCTTGCCTTGCCTTGCCTATCATTGCCTTGCCTTGCCTATCATTGCCTTGCCTTGCCTATCCTTGCCTTGCCTTGCCTATCATTGCCTTGCCTTGCCTATCCTTGCCTTGTCTTGCCTATCATTGCCTTGCCTTGCCTATCCTTGCCTTGCCTATCCTATCCTTGCCTTGCCTTGCCTATCCTTGCCTTGTCTTGCCTATCATTGCCTTGCCTTGCCTATCCTTGCCCTGCCTTGCCTATCCTTGCCTTGCCTATCCTTGCCTTGCCTTTCCTATCCTTGCCTTGCCTTTCCTATCCTTGCCTTGCCTATCCTAGCCTTGCCTTGCCTTTCCTATCCTTGCCTTGCCTATCCTTGCCTTGCCTTTCCTATCCTTGCCTTGCCTATCCTTGCCTATCCTTGCCTTGCCTTATCCCCGCTCGACACATATTAACCTTACTCGCCCGTGCTCGACCAACCTCGACTTAACCAAAAAAGTCCCGGAGGGGGAACTGTCTGAATTATCTTAGACGCATCCCCTGGTTTTGTGATTGGGAAAGCAAACTTTAAAAGACGAACTGATGCATCAGTCTTTGTCACGCAATCTCCAGAGTACGAGTGCGATTCGGTTAGGAGGAAAGAAGCGAGACAGAGACTGTGATGGAAAAGGTTTGTGGACAAAGTCACAGGATACGAGTGTCGCTGTTTCCGAATTCCCATCTGATACATTCAGCGAAAGTCCAACAGTTTAATTTCCTGGCCCCTGATACTAGAATAAAAGAGTAGGAACCTTTCTCAGGACAGTTCTGGTGCTTTCGGTTATATTAATTTTTGTTTAATTCTCGCTCTGTCTCTGTCTTTCTATCTCTGGCTGTATGTCTGTCTGTCTGTCTGTCTGTCTGTCTGTCTGTCTGTCTGTCTGTCTGCTTGTCTGTCTGTCTGTCTGTCACTCCGTCACTGTCTTTGTCTCTTTGTCTGTCTGTCTGTCTGTCTGTCTGTCTGTCTGTCTGTCTGTCTGTCTGCTTGTCTGTCTGTCTGTCTGTCTGTCACTCCGTCACTGTCTTTATCTCTTTGTCTGTCTGTCTGTCTGTCTGTATGTCTGTCTGTCTGCTTGTCTGTCTGTCTGTCTGCCACTCCGTCACTGTCTTTATCTCTTTGTCTGTCTGTCTGTCTGTCTGTCACTCTGTCACTCTCTTTGTCTCTTTGTCTCGCTGTCTGTCTGTCTGTCTGTCTGTCTGTCTGTCTGTCTGTCTGTCTGTCTGTCACTCTGTCATTCTCTTTGTCTCTTTGTCTGTCTGTCTGTCTGCCTGTCGCGCTGTCTGTCTGTCACTCTGTCTATCTGTCTGTCTGTCTGTCTCTGTCTGTCTGTCTGTCTCTGTCTCTCTTTCTCGCTCTCTCTCTCTTTCTCACTCACTCTCACTCACACCTGTGTTGATGTTGTACCTATTCAAATTGTTGATTTATGCGCTGGAAATGTTTGTAGGTTAGAAAGAGAGAGAAAGAGAGAGAGAGAGAGTCTGTGCCGTAGAACGATAGAACATGATTGAAAGCCGATAATGTATGTTAGCACTGTAAACTTGTTTGTCGTTGCACCTATCCATATTGTTAATTCATGCGCTGGATATGTCTTTATGTTTAAGAGAAAGAGAGTGAGAGAGAGAGAGAGTGAGAGCGTGCGTGCGTTCGTGTGAGTATATATGTAGAGAGAAAGAGATAAAACCGGGTGATTGTCCATAAATACAAACACACGGCATGTATTACTGACCCCCCCCCTCCTCCCCGTTGAAATGAACCTTGTGTGTTTAATCAATAAAATGTCTTACGTCTTACGTCTTACGTCTTACTCACTCTCACTCTCTCTGCGTGCGTGCGTGCGTGCGTGCGTGCGTGCGTGCGTGTGTGAGTGTGCACGTGCTCCTTCGAAGCTAAGGTTGACTCGCATACCAGTCATACATCGGAGCAAAGAAAGATGAAGACGGAGAACAAAAACTGGAACAAAAACTAAACCACGAAGAAGAAGAAGAAATACGAGGAGAAGAACTAAGAACTCAGAACTTTATTACAAAAAAAAAAAGGTTTTAGGCAATCTTCCAACCTGTCTCTTATACAAACACTTAATACAGACGAACACTACATTTAAAAGACAGAAGGAGGAGGAAACGGGAGAGAAGGTAAAGGAATAAGAGACAAGAATAGAAGGAGGATCAGAAGAAGAGAAAGGGTTGTTAACGTTCTCAATGTTGTTATTGTTTGAAACGTGTGTATGAGAATTTGAATAAACACGCTTAAACCAAGAGAAAGGGTTAGGGTTAGGGTGTACCAAGGGTCTTTACACGTGGGTTGCACTGTACCAAGGGTCTTTACACGTGGGTTGCACTGTACCAAGGGTCTTTACACGGGGGTTGCACTGTACCAAGGGTCTTTACACGGGGGTTGCACTGTACCAAGGGTCTTTACACGTGGGTTGCACTGTACCAAGGGTCTTTACACGGGGGTTGCACTGTACCAAGGGTCTTTACACGGGGGTTGCACTGTACCAAGGGTCTTTACACGGGGGTTGCACTGTACCAAGGGTCTTTACACGGGGGTTGCACTGTACCAAACAGCGACAAAAGTTGGGCGCACAACGACGCACTGATCTTATATTGCATTTTTGACTCACATGCGAAGCAAAAGTGAGTCTATGTACTCACCCGAGTCGTCCGTCCGTCCGTCCGTCCGTCCGGAAAACTTTAACGTTGGATATTTCTTGGACACTATTCAGTCTATCAGTACCAAATTTGGCAAGATGGTGTATGATGACAAGGCCCCAAAAAACATACATAGCATCTTGACCTTGCTTCAAGGTCAAGGTCGCAGGGGCCATAAAT
>NC_090250.1:57312483-57324983 GCF_037325665.1 Littorina saxatilis | reverse complement strand
CTCTTTTTGTCAGTGTGTAATTGGTTCTTTTAAAGGGAAGCAATCGCTCTCAAAATCATATTTCTGAATGTGTTGTTGCTTCCCTTCAATCGGGGTTGGCTCCTTACCGAATAGACTAGAGGATCATAGAGTGTAATACAGCTGTGAAAAATGTACGTTGAAAATAAAATGCTTTGCAATAATGCCCATCACGATCACGAAAACAAATGACGATCACGATCACGAGACTTGATTTTTTTGTCATCACGGATCACGGGCAAAGTCCCATCACGATCACAGAAATGGAAATTTCGGCAATCACGGTCACAGAAAGGTCAAAAAACGCCAATCACGATCACGGTTTTAAACCCTTTGGGGCCCTCGACAGTCCCAACACTAAATGTTTTTGTGAAAATTGCTAAACAAAGGTTTTTGATCGAAAAGTATAATGCTAGTGTAAATAATTATTATGGTAAATTTGAAAAAGAGTGGTGTTTATATAGACACTTTTTTCATTGATGCTATAGGATAATTGTATTGATTGATTTCGTATGAACATTTTTGAATGTGATACCCCCTGACCCATTTACTCATAACAGGTTATACAATACTTTTATGCCGATAATTAAACCCCATGTATACTTGGAGGCTAAATTGTGACCACCGCCGCCACCTACCCCCCTCCCCTCCCCCAACCTCAGTTACAACCCCCCCCTTCCATATCCCCTGTCTTTTCAACATCCCACCCTACTGTCTATGTCTGCGTCTTGTCTAGGTATGTACGTGTGTATGCGCTTTGTTGACAAACTCGGTGTATGATGTATGCTATGCTGTGTTTATGTGTATATAAAGGAAATGAAATGTTAAAAAAAGAAAAAAAAAATAAAAAAAAGATGCTTGTCTCAAATTCTATCTGAAACAGAAAAGAGAATATCACTTTACAGGAAAAATATTAACAAATTAAATGTGGACACTTTTTATGGCCCACCCTGTAGATATGATATGTTTGGATTAAAATCAAACTCAGTAAGCTAAATAGAATAGATACAGAAAAGCGTGTTATCCTGCTAAGCGCGACCACTAGCGCACTAATCTGGCTTGTAGAGAATTGTGTGCATAATACTGGGACATAGCTGTAGGACACGGACACGAACACATTGTCCAGTAGAACTGCGTGACAACACGCTTTCATGCAAAGATGTGTCCATTTTATTCACTTTACATCACATTTTCATGCAAGGAATTGTCTAGTTAAACTCATTTACAACAACACATTCATAATGCAAGGAATTGTCCAATTACCACATAATAAGATTTTATTTTTATGCAAGAAATTCTTCAGTTACACTACGTTACAACAACACATTTACATGCAAAGACCTGTCCAGTTACACTGCCTTACAACAGCACATTTACATGCAAAGAACTGTCCAGTTACATTACGTTACAACTACACATTTACATGCAAAGAAATGTCCAGTTACACTTCGTTACAACAACACATTTACATGCAAAGAACTGTCCAGTTACACTGCCTTACAACAACACATTAAATTGCAAAGAACTGTCCAGTTACACTGCCTTACAACAACACATTTACATGCAAAAAACTGTCCAGTTACACTGCCTTACAACAACACATTTACATGCAAAAAACTGTCCAGTTACACTGCCTTACAACAACACATTTACATGCAAAAAACTGTCCAGTTACACTGCCTTACAACAACACATTTACATGCAAAAAACTGTCCAGTTACACTGCCTCACAACAACACATTTACATGCAAAGAACTGTCCAGTTACACTGCCTTACAACAACACATTTACATGCAAAAAACTGTCCAGTTACACTGCCTTACAACAACACATTTACATGCAAAAAACTGTCCAGTTACACTGCCTCACAACAACACATTTACATGCAAAGAACTGTCCAGTTACACTGCCTTACAACAACACATTTACATGCAAAGAACTTTCCAGTAACACTACGTTACAACAACACATTTACATGCAAAGAACTGTCCAGTTACATTACGTTACAACAACACATTTACATACAAAGAACTGTCCAGTTACACTGCCTTACAACAACACATTAAATTGCAAAGAACTGTCCAGTTACACTGCCTTACAACAACACATTTACATGCAAAGAACTGTCCAGTTACACTGCCTTACAACAACACATTTACATGCAAAGAACTGTCCAGTTACACTACGTTACAACAACACATTTACATGCAAAGAACTGTCCAGTTACACTACGTTACATTAACACATTTACATGCAAAGAACTGTCCAGTTACACTGCCTTACAACAACACATTTACATGAAAAGAACTTTCCAGTAACACTACGTTACAACAACACATATTCATGCAAAGAACTGTCCAGTTACACTGCCTTACAACAACACATTTACATGCAAAGAACTGTCCAGTTACACTGCCTTACAACAACACATTTACATGCAAAGAACTGTCCAGTTACACTGCCTTACATTAACACATTAACATGCAAAGAACTGTCCAGTTACATTACGTTAGGGTAAGGCTAACCCTGTGTCCATTTTATTCACTTTACATCACATTTTCATGCAAGGAATTGTCTAGTTAAACTCATTTACAACAACACATTCATAATGCAAGGAATTGTCCAATTACCACATAATAAGATTTTATTTTTATGCAAGAAATTCTTCAGTTACACTACGTTACAACAACACATTTACATGCAAAGACCTGTCCAGTTACACTGCCTTACAACAGCACATTTACATGCAAAGAACTGTCCAGTTACACTACGTTACATTAACACATTAACATGCAAAGAACTGTCCAGTTACATTACGTTACAACAATACATTTACATGCAAAGAACTGTCTAGTTACACTACCTTTCAACAACATATTTTTATGCAAAGAACTGTCCAGTTACACTACGTTACATTAACACATTAACACGCAAAGAACTGTCCAGTTACACTACGTTACATTAACACATTAACATGCAAAGAACTGTCCAGTTACACTACGTTACATTAACACATTAACATGCAAAGAACTGTCCAGTTACACTGCCTTACAACAACACATTTACATGCAAAGAACTGTCCAGTTACACTGCCTTACAACAACACATTTACATGAAAAGAACTTTCCAGTAACACTACGTTACAACAACACATATTCATGCAAAGAACTGTCCAGTTACACTACGTTACATTAACACATTTACATGCAAAGAACTGTCCAGTTACACTACGTTACAACACATTAACATGCAAAGAACTGTCCAGTTACATTACGTTACAACAATACATTTACATGCAAAGAACTGTCTAGTTACACTACCTTTCAACAACATATTTTTATGCAAAGAACTGTCCAGTTACACTACGTTTCAACAACACATTTTCATGCAAGGATGTTCCTACGTAAACTACGCTTCAACAACACAATTCCATACAACGGTGGGGCCACATTGAGTGGGCGGGAGAGGGGGGGGGGTGGTGTGTGTTAGGCTATTGTTATCATTCTGCTCACTACATTTTCTGAATACCTTATATAGCATACAATTCACAATTATGTTCAAACCGTGAAGCAACCGCCTGGCGCCCCACCCACCCCCACCCAAATGTCACCAGAATTTGGAGATATCGGTTGCCTTGCACTTTGTTAAAATGGAAATCAGTCTGTTGACAAAATAATGCCATCACCGGAGAATCTTCAGTTCCGTTAAAAATGTTTATGTCTGGTGTTCACATTATTATCCTTCAAAACCACGGACACTCCAGTTCAAGTGTCTGTACTTTTCTTCGCATTAGTGTCTGAAAACCTCTTTCACGTCTTTTGGGGGAGCGCCTTAGGCAGAGACACATATCTATAATATTACGGCGGTGAGTGGTATGCTTTTACAAAAAAAGCTTTTAGAGAAATGAGAGTTACGTCCGCAAACCAAAATCAGCATTTTATTACAACTTTTATCTCTTTCATTCTAGCGGCCTCCCTATCTCTGTCTTTCTGTCTGTCTATTTCTGTGTCTCTTCTTAGCTTTATCGTATATCGTTTGTTATCTTTCTCTCTTTCGATTCCTCTGCTTCTTTCTCTGTCTTTGGCCCCCTCTTTCTCCATCTGTCCGTCCGTCTGTCTGTCTCCCTCTCTTCCTTTATCTCTTCTGTTTGTCTGTCCGTCCTTCTGTTTGTCTGTCCGTCCTTCTGTTTGTCTGTCTGTCGGTCTGTCCCCCTCTTGTTCTTTAACTCTCTAGACCCTTTCCTCCGTCCGCCATTCTGTCTGTCTGTCACTCTATTAGTCTATCTGTCTGTCTGTCTGTCACTCTATTAGTCTATCTGTCTGTCTGTCTGTCTGTCTGTCTGTCTTTCTCTGTATTTGGCCCTTCTCTCTCACAGCTTCTCCCATCGAGTGTGATCGATATAAGATTTTTGGTTTTCTCTCTCTCCCTCTCTCTCTTTCTTTCTCTTTCTCTCTTTGTCTATGTCTGTCTATGTATGTCGGTCTGGGAGAGACAGAGACGCAGACGCAGACGCAGACGCAGATAGCCCCTTATGAAGTGGTGTGAACAAACGGTTCACATTGCATATAAATTAAACTCAACAGGTGCACACAAAAAAAGGTACAAAATAATAATCGCACAACACATATATTACACGGCATTTAACTAGGAGGTTGTAGGGAGTGTTGTGAATGAGGATCAAGTTGGGTATATAAAAGGTAGACGTGTCTCAACCTTATTGCGATTAGTTGATGATGTTTTAGAGCATGCAGATTTACATAATAAACCTGGATTGATGGTGTCAATTGACTTTTTTCATGCATTTGATTGCATTTCCAAAGAGTTTATGTTGAAGATGTTTGAAAAATTTGGTTTTGGATCTGATTTTGTGAAATGGGTTGATGTTTTGATGAAAAACGCAAGAAGTTGTGTAAATTATTGTGGTTGGTTATCTGAATTTTTTAATATTGATTCCGGAATAAGGCAAGGTTGTCCTTTTTCCGCACTAGCCTTCGTATTAGCAGTTCAATTGTTAGCAATCAAAATTCGAGAGGCCAAAAATATAAAGGGTATGTCATTATGGAACAACGGAGATATGGATAAAGTTTTGAAAGTATTGTTGTACGCTGATGATGTTACATTGTTTTTGCAAGATGAACATGACATGTTCCAAGCCCTGGCTTTGATTGATAAATTTTCGGAAATATCAGGTTTGAACATAAATCACCAAAAATCCAAGCTAATGTGGTTTGGGTCACGGAAGGACTGTAGGAATGAGTTTTGCGGTTTTGCATGTACAGACAAAATGAAAATTCTGGGTGTATATTTCTGTAATTACATGCGTGCGTCAAAAGTGAGAGAGAATTGGGAAGAGAGAGTGAATGTTGCGAAAAGACTCATCTGCGTGTGGGAGAAAAGGAATTTGAGCATTATCCCAGCGAAGCTGGAGGTATCCCGTGAACGCAATCGATTTGAGAAATGTGCATACCGAATAATACATGATAAAGAAGGATTCTTTGTGCCCGAAAATGGGCCACAGTTGGAGATGGAAGTTCACCAAAAATTGGGACCATACTAACAAAAATACGGTGGGTAAAATTGGCGCCCCCATTTTTTGAGCAAACGCAACCCAAGGCCGCTTTGGACGGGTAGAAATTCCGTAGTTTCCAAGTCTATGGATAAAGCTCGCGTAAGAAGAATACGTCACGGTCGAAAGTCTTTGACGTCAATTACTGCATCATGACGTCATGCCTCCCTGTAGTCTTTCTCTCTCGCGCGGTGCACAGGCACTCGTCACGAGGTGGGCGTGGCCTATGGCTGTCACTTGTGATGGACGGGGGGTCTTTTCTTATGGTTTATACAAGGTATGATACTGATTCTCTCGACCTCGTCGACAAACTTCGCATTCCTGCCATACACAGCTTAGCAAAGCAAAACAACGGCTATGATAAAATCAAGTATACATTAAACTATCAGGCAGCTACAGATTTGTACCAATTAGACGTTGCTACGGCTGTTATTTTGCAAAACGGCACGGATTTTGGCACACAAAAACCCACGTTGTTCTAGACCGAACGGAAGTTACGTATGACTTACTTCCCCTTATAATCAAACCAAGACAACAAGCTGTGCCTTCATTGGCTGAAGGAAAAATATTGCGCGAAATCTGACGTGTAGATCTGTTGTAGATTTGAGAAAACATAAGAAGATTGGTTACGTGTAATCTTGAATGAAATAGTAAGATTGTTTTTGTTGCTCAAGACTGTTATTTTTATGGAGCTTTTCTCAATGTCTGTCCAAAATTGCGCACCATAAGAGAGAGGGAGGGAGATAGAGAGGAAAGAGAGAAATTTTGTTTCCCATCCACATCAGGTACGGGTTGGTTGTTGATGTAGAACGATAGCAAAGCAGTCAGGTCAGATAATGCACACAGCACGAGACGCATGCAGAGAAGGATATACAATCAGGGTTCTTGCATGCTTACAGTGTGATCTTTCTTGCTATTTTTCATCAATGAACATAATGCCACAGCAAAACATATTTAACCCAATTGTACTTTGTGGTTTATGTTGAGAGTGAAGTTAGGATTTATCTTTTCAAGAAGTAGACTCTGCAGTCGTTCAGGCTATCCAAATAATCTAATTTGCAGGCTTAGATTCCCAGTTAGCTAGCACACAAAGAGCACCAAGTGCAGTGACATCTGTGTACAGTACAGAGTAGGGCAACCGAGCTTGACCCATCTGTGCAATTATAAGTTGATCAAAATGCTAATCGAATTCAGGGCCGGACTACCGGGGGGGTTATGGGGGTTGCGCAACCCCCCCCCCCCTAGCCTAAACATGTACCTTACTTATTTAATTTTTTTTTATTATTGCTTATTTTATGCCGTTTCATGCAAGGAGCGACCATTTTCCTATCTCAGAATATGACCTACCCGTCAGCTTCAGGGGGCTTCACCCCCTGACCCCCACAACGAGGGGGAGGGGGGGGTGTGGGTTCTAGGGTTTCTGGACCCCCCCCCAGCCAAAAAATAAAAATATTGAATGAGGTATGCATTTCTTTATTTTACATTGAGTTTCAATTTTTGGGGTATTAATCAGTGACAAAATCTGCTGCCTGAAACTGGTAATGATCATCCTCAGAATGCACCAGATTGCACCATTTTGCATCCTTTTTATCAAAATTTTCCGGGGGGGCATGCCCCCGGACCCCCCTAGCAAGCTAGGCGCTTCGCGCCGTCGGCTCGGCGCTTCGCGCCTTCACACCCATACTTCACAATATACTTTTGAAAAAAAACAGTCATAAAATGAACTGATCCGCCTCTGCCGCCAGGGGGGACATCCCCCTGGGCCACCACTGGCAACCCCCCCCCTCCTCTTCGCCTAGTCCGGCCCTGCCGAATTGATTGAAAATTAAGCAGATAATACATAATACAGCTGCATATTTTATGCACACATTTTTTTTTAACAAAGTAACTAATTGTTTACAGGTTCTAGTGTTCATCACAAGACATTCTTATTTATATTTTTATTTTCAGAAGCCATATACTCAGGATCATTCCACATCTCATACCTGCATGTGCATACTTCGAAACCATTGAAGAAGTCACACATGAGTAATTATATCATGATCCTTCATATATATTTATTTCAAATTAAATCTTTCATTAAACACCTCCATATGTTACTAATTCATACCAATGTACAACAATACAATTTAGCAACAACAATATAGAGAAAGACACACTTAACTAATAATCTGCATTCAAAATTATTACAACACTTCTTTCGACACACACACAAACACATACTGTTTGGAATCATACTGCTAAAGTTGAACGAACACATTTAACAGCAACATGCAAGCATTCATTCTTGTATTCAAGAAACATGCAAGTATACACTCTTCGTTCGTCTTTCAATAGACATTTTCCGAAAAAGACTGTGTTTGAGTGTTTATGGAGTAGTTTTATTTCTGGATGGTGAGCCGAGATAAAAAAAATTAAAAAAACACACACACATGTTGATCGTATAATAGTGAACAATAATCATAAAGTGCATATTTTGTGAAAGTGTTGGTGTCGGAAATATGCACGAGATAGCCCACATTCACTGCCAGCATGATAGTTTGACTGCTGATTGAAAAAGTTAACACATGATGGTAGTACCGTAAAATCCCTAGCATAAGCCCACCATCTAGCAAACGACCACCCCCCACTTTGGGCCAAAAGTTGTGCACAGGGGTAACTACCTAGCAAACGCCCACCCTGATTTTTTCAAAGAGACTATAGGCTCACTTTCACCAGGATTTGTGCAGACTGTTCTAAAAGTCATCTTTTCCCCCTTCTTTACCTTTTCGTGTTTCTTTCCTTTTTTATATTTAGTCAAGTTTTGACTAAATATTTTAACGTAGAGGGGGGAATCGAGACGAGGGTCGTGGTGTATGTGTGTGTGTGTGTGTGTCTGTGTGTGTGTGTAGAGCGATTCAGACCAAACTACTGGACCGATCTTTATGAAATTTGACATGAGAGTTCCTGGGTATGAAATCCCCGAACGTTTTTTTCATTTTTTGGATAAATGTCTTTGATGACGTCATATCCGGCTTTTCGTGAAAGTTGAGGCGGCACTGTCACGCCCTCATTTTTCAACCAAATTGGTTGAAATTTTGGTCAAGTAATCTTCGACGAAGCCCGGGGTTCGGTATTGCATTTCAGCTTGGTGGCTTAAAAATTAATTAATGACTTTGGTCATTAAAAATCGGAAAATTGTAAAAAAAATAAAAATTTATAAAACGATCCAAATTTACGTTTATCTTATTCTCCATCATTTGCTGATTCCAAAAACATATAAATATGTTATATTCGGATTAAAAACAAGCTCTGAAAATTAAATATATAAAAATTATTATCAAAATTAAATTGTCCAAATCAATTTAAAAACACTTTCATCTTATTCCTTGTCGGTTCCTGATTCCAAAAACATATAGATATGATATGTTTGGATTAAAAACACGCTCAGAAAGTTAAAACAAAGAGAGGTACAGAAAAGCGTGCTATCCTTCTTAGCGCAACTACTACCCCGCTCTTCTTGTCAATTTCACTGCCTTTGCCGTGAGCGGTGGACTGACGATGCTACGAGTATACGGTCTTGCTGAAAAATGGCAGCTACTTGACTAAATATTGTATTTTCGCCTTACGCGACTTGTTTCTTATTCTTTGTCCCCTCTCCTCACTCCCACCCATCGTTCATGTTTTTTCGAGTTTCTCTTCTCTTTTTTTTCCTAAGTTTGTGGGTTTTTATATTTAGTCAAGTTTTGACTAAATATTTTAACATCGAGGGGGAATCGAAACGAGGGTCGTGGTGTATGTGTGTGTGTGTGTGCGTGTGTGCGTGTGTGTGTGTGTGTGTAGAGCGATTCAGACTAAACTACTGGACCGATCTTTATGAAATTTGACATGAGAGTTCCTGGGTATGAAATCCCCGAACGTTTTTTTCATTTTTTTGATAAATGTCTTTGATGACGTCATATCCGGCTTTTCGTGAAAGTTGAGGCGGCACTGTCACGCCCTCATTTTTCAACCAAATTGGTTGAAATTTTGGTCAAGTAATCTTCGACGAAGCCCGGGGTTCGGTATTGCATTTCAGCTTGGTGGCTTAAAAATTAATTAATGACTTTGGTCATTAAAAATCTGAAAATTGTAAAAAAAAATAAAAATTTATAAAACGATCCAAATTTACGTTTATCTTATTCTCCATCATTTGCTGATTCCAAAAACATATAAATATGTTATATTCGGATTAAAAACAAGCTCTGAAAATTAAATATATAAAAATTATTATCAACATTTTTTTTTGGAAATCAATTTAAAAACACTTTCATCTTATTCCTTGTCGGTTCCTGATTCCAAAAACATATAGATATGATATGTTTGGATTAAAAACACGCTCAGAAAGTTAAAACAAAGAGAGGTACAGAAAAGCGTGCTATCCTTCTTAGCGCAACTACTACCCCGCTCTTCTTGTCAATTTCACTGCCTTTGCCATGAGCGGTGGACTGACGATGCTACGAGTATACGGTCTTGCTGAAAAATGGCAGCTACTTGACTAAATATTGTATTTTCGCCTTACGCGACTTGTTCTTTCTCAGAAAGATTGGGCCTTTTGAAGACAAAATCCAAGTTCAGTTAACGTTTCATTTCCAAAGACGATCGTGTAATTTCTTCCCTGTACAGAAAGAAAGGGCTTCATTGGTGTTGACATTTCGACATTTCATCAAGTTTCTTTTTCCCGGAATTGTGTTGTTATTGTTTGTCCTTGCAAAGGTCTGGCGATTTTCTTTTTACTCATAAGTTTATATGAATGACTATGCTCGTGTTGTTTTCAGAAGAGCCAGTCCTTCTCTCTCTCTCTCTCTCTCTCTCTCTCTCTCTCTCTCTCTCTCTCTCTTTCTCTCTCTCTCTCTCTCTCTCTCTCTCTCTCTCTCATGGTTGGCCTTCTTTGCCTCAAAGTCCTTTTTTACATTTAGTCAAGTTATGACTAAATGTTTTAACATAGAGGGGGAATCGAGACGAGGGTCGTGGTGTATGTGTGTGTGTGCGTGTGTGCGTGTGTGTGTGTGTGTGTAGAGCGATTCAGACTAAACTACTGGACCGATCTTTATGAAATTTGACATGAGAGTTCCTGGGTATGAAATCCCCGAACTTTTTTTTCATTTTTTTGATAAATGTCTTTGATGACGTCATATCCGGCTTTTCGTGAAAGTTGAGGCGGCACTGTCACGCCCTCATTTTTCAACCAAATTGATTGAAATTTTGGTCAAGCAATCTTCGACGAAGCCCGGACTTCGGTATTGCATTTCAGCTTGGTGGCTTAAAAATTAATTAATGACTTTGGTCATTAAAAATCTGAAAATTGTAAAAAAAAATACAAATTTATAAAACGATCCAAATTTACGTTCATCTTATTCTCCATCATTTTCTGATTCCAAAAACATATAAATATGTTATATTTGGATTAAAAACAAGCTCTGAAAATTAAATATATAAAAATTATTATCAAAATTAAATTGTCGAAATCAATTTAAAAACACTTTCATCTTATTCCTTGTCGGTTCCTGATTCCAAAAACATATAGATATGATATGTTTGGATTAAAAACACGCTCAGAAAGTTAAAACAAAGAGAGGTACAGAAAAGCGTGCTATCCTTCTTAGCGCAACTACTACCCCGCTCTTCTTGTCAATTTCACTGCCTTTGCCATGAGCGGTGGACTGACGATGCTACGAGTATACGGTCTTGCTGAAAAATGGCATTGCGTTCAGTTTCATTCTGTGAGTTCGACAGCTACTTGACTAAATGTTGTATTTTCGCCTTACGCGACTTGTTTTTCTTTTTTCCTTCACTTCTACTCACACGACCTAACTTACATGCTTTCTGGGTTTGTATTCACTCAATTACACGGTTGAGCACAAAACTTACTTTGTGCAAAGGGGTCTATCCCTAGCAAACGCCCACCCCCCAATTTTGCCCTAAATCTGTGCACAGGGGGGGTGGGCTTATGCTAGGGATTTTACGGTACTCATAAGCTTGGATGTGCAGGTTTTGGAAAGAACAGTGCGTCATATTTATTTGCAGAAAATGTGTATCGGGACTGTGAGGCTTTTCATCACTTGCCTGAACATTATTATCCCTTGGCATAATTAACCTTTGCCGTGCTTCCTGGGTTCACCTGTACCCAGAGACACACTAAAATCATTGCAACTCTGGAACCATTAAAGGTATCGTTTTGAAATTTTAAGTATCTCTCACACACCTAATTTGCTCTCTGTCTGCAAATTTTTAGTGTGTACATGACAAAACATTAAAATTAATTGATTATGATAATTTACATAAACACTACCGATGGCGCGGGTTCACACAAACCCATACTTTTAAAGAGTAGTAGTGATTGTAACTATCCCTCTGCCGACGGCGCGGGTTCTGCTACACCCATAATTACCAAAGCGGCGGAACAGTGTCTGTCTGCCTGTTTGTCTCCAAGAGACTGTCTGTCTCTCTGTCTGTCTGTCCGTATCTGTCTGTCTGTATGTCTGTTGTCAGTTGCTCTGTCTGTCTGTCTGTCTATCCGTCTATCTGACTGTCTGTCTCTGTCTGTCTCTCTCTCTGTCTCTCTCTCTTAGTCTCTCTCTCTGTCTCTCTCTCTCTTAGTCTCTCTCTCTCTGTCTCTCTTTCTTAGTCTCTCTCTCTCTCTCTCTTTCTTAGTCTCTCTCTCTCTCTTTCTTAGTCTCTCTCTCTCTCTTTCTTAGTCTCTCTCTCTCTCTTTCTTAGTCTCTCTCTCTCTTTCTTAGTCTCTCTCTCTCTCTTTCTTAGTCTCTCTCTCTCTCTTTCTTAGTCTCTCTCTCTCTCTCTCTTAGTCTCTCTCTCTCTCTTTCTTAGTCTCTCTCTCTCTCTTTCTTAGTCTCTCTCTCTCTCTTTCTTAGTCTCTCTCTCTCTCTTTCTTAGTCTC
>NC_090250.1:57302483-57307483 GCF_037325665.1 Littorina saxatilis | reverse complement strand
TCCGCCAACTTCGACCATTATTTTTAATAATCACTGAGACTCGGCATGTAACCTCTACATATTGATCTGTTTATACAATAAAACCTGAACCCTGTTGTGATATATATGAAAATAGATGTGTTATAAAAGTGATAAAACGGTGGACACGATGGCCGGAGTTTCACCCTCAAACTGTCAGCCGCCAAGCACCAGTCACGTGACACGCTCGAGAGTTTGACAGAGTTCAGGAAACCCTGCAGTGTTCGAGAGGGAAGTTTGAGATAACACTCAACATAGACTACTCGTGAGTAACCGTCTGTGTGTATCGTATCACGCTTCTTTCAGTGCAAGGTTTACCTATATTCGAGCAGTACACCTCAGTCAGAAGATTCGGTCACCTCGTTGTTCGAGCGGGGAGTTTGAGATCACTCTCAGAATTGTCTTCGCAGGATTGTTGAACTTTGAACTTTAACTACTTCAAGGGTTAGGGTTAGGGTTAGGCTAACCTTAACCCTTAACTACTCCAACTTCTGGTTCAATACAAGACCCTCGGGAACAATACTAAGATGGCGACTAGCGAACTCATCACGTGACCTTTCTTTCGCGCTCTTTGCAGTCATTCTGATTGGTAGTTATATTTACCATAATTATGACATCACTTCTAAACAGTAACCGTCAGTGTAACGTAAGATTCTTCTTTCACTGCATGAATTCTACATATTTGTGTAATCATAATGTACTAATTTAAATCTTCTATTGGAAAACAAAAAATATCACTTTGGGAGCAAAACACTAAAATGTATTGTTTGTGTATGCACACAGTAATTATGATTATGAGATGCTGGCAGCAAAACGAACAGTTTTTGAGATTACCATTTGTGCTGAATCGAAGGAAGCGGTTAGAGACAGAAAAGATAAGCTTAATCGCATTGTACAACGCTTTATTGTAATGTAAAAACTACAAACTATCACATTTGTTTAGACCAACTATTACACAACCACGCTACAAAGAATGGTTTCAGTGCTGAACAAGAAATCCGACATTTGCATCCAAAACGTTTAATCTTAGCCTAGCTGGAACCGTCTTTGTGTACAGTCAAAACAGACTACCAAGTTGTGTTGTCTGTGAAATGATGCGAGACCAGTAGCTAAATACTGTGCATCAAATTGCAGCCTGATTTCTGCCTTGTGCACACAGGCAAAACAAACAGATCTGTTGCCGACGACACATTAAGTACAAGAAGCTTCGTACTGTGCATTCATTTCCAGTCTGGCATCTTCTATGCACACAAGAAAAACACACATAGCTGTTTTGTGTGTGAACTTGTGAAGACAACGAGCTTCGTACTGTCCACTGAATTTCAGTCTGGCATCTTCTGTGCACACAAGAAAAACACACATAGCTGTTTTGTGTGTGAACTTGTGAAGACAACGAGCTTCGTACTGTCCACTGAATTTCAGTCTGGCATCTTCTATGCACACAAGAAAAACACACATAGCTGTTTTGTGTGTGAACTTGTGAAGACAACGAGCTTCGTACTGTCCACTGAATTTCAGTCTGGCATCTTCTATGCACACAAGAAAAACACACATAGCTGTTTTGTGTGTGAACTTGTGAAGACAACGAGCTTCGTACTGTCCACTGAATTTCAGTCTGGCGATCCGTTCTGCACACAAGAAAAACACACATAGCTGTTTTGTGTGTGAACTTGTGAAGACAACGAGCTTCGTACTGTCCACTGAATTTCAGTCTGGCATCTTCTGTGCACACAAGAAAAACACACATAGCTGTTTTGTGTGTGAACTTGTGAAGACAACGAGCTTCGTACTGTCCACTGAATTTCAGTCTGGCGTCTTCTATGCACACAGGAACAACACTGTGAAGACAACGAGCTTCGTACTGTCCACTGAATTTCAGTCTGGCGTCTTCTATGCACACAGGAACAACACTGTGAAGACAACGAGCTTCGTACTGTCCACTGAAATCCAGATGGCGATCCGTTCTGCACACAGGAACAACTTACAGAGCTTTTGTCTGTGGGAAATTTCTAACAAAACGAGCTTCGTACTTTGCATTAAATTTCAGTCTGGCATCTGCCCTGCACAGCCACAGGTCTGTTGTGTGCGGGGAAAATTTGAAATAACGAGCTTCAAACTAACAGCAGCTTTGGAATGACACAGCTAAACGTGTCCAATGTGTTGTGTGCTTTAATGAGATACGACACCGATACATGCACAGCCTAGTGGTGACCTCACGAGTATTCTTCCTCTGCTGGTATGATTATGTCACCGAGACAAACTTTCTGTTCTACATTCTTAAGTCTTTGTCACTTCATCCGGAGACATACCTAAGATGTCTAAACAACGAATATTTTCGTTCCGTGTTGCGTCTGCTTTTTGTTGTCTTTTGTGTTCTTGTTTTTCCTGATGAAGCTTCCATAAGCGAAAATTCGTACCGTCTTGTCTCGTTCTTGTATTGGTGAGTACAGTATTCCTTTGTTTTTTTAAAACTTTTTTACCTAAGATGTGACAGAACTTTTACGCAACGCCATTATTCGCATTTATGACGACTTCTTGAACTTTGCTTTGCTTTGGACGCCAGAGATTTCTCGTTGTAGGAGAGGGTCAAGGAGAGACGCCTTGGTTTGTTCAACTCATATCGTATCTTAATAGCACAACGAGCTTAGTGCTATGGGCTGAATTTCAGTCTGGCACCTGCTGTATGAAAAGTCAGAACCAGTACATCTGTTGTCTGCGGATAGCGTTAAGACAAGGAGTTTCAGTGGCTGCGGTGTAAAACAGGTAAACTTACCTAACGTGTGCAGCGCATAAGAAACTAAACTTACCTGACGTGTGTATCGGATAAGACACTTACCTGACGTGTGTAGCGGATAAAGAAACATACTCAACGTGTGTATCGGATAAGACACTTACCTGACGTGTGTATCGGATAAGACACTTACCTGACGTGTGTATCGGATAAAACACTTACCTGACGTGTGTAGCAAATAAGACACGTACCCAACGTGTGTAGCGGATAAAGAAACTTACTCAACGTGTGTATTGGATAAGAAACTTACCTGACGTGTGTCGCGGATAACAACATTACCTAACATGTGTATCGCATAAGACACTTACCCAACGTGTGTAGCTGATAAGAAACTTACCTGACGTGTGTAGCGGATAAGAAACTTACCGGATAAGACACTTACCTGACGTGTGTCGCGGATAAGAAACTTACCCAACGTGTGTAGCGGATAAGAAACTTACCTGACGTGTGTAGCGGATAAGAAACTTACCTGACGTGTGTAGCGGATAAGAAACTTACCTGACGTGTGTAGCGGATAAGAAACTTACCGGATACGACACTTACCTGACGTGTGTCGCGGATGAGAAACTTACCCAACTTGTGTACCTGATAAGAAACTTACCCAACGTGTGTAGCGGATAAGACACTTACCTGACATGTGTCGCGGATAAGAAACTTACCCAACGTGTGTAGCGGATAAGAAACTTACCTGACGTGTGTCGCGGATAACAACATTACCTAACATGTGTATCGCATAAGACACTTACCCAACGTGTGTAGCGGATAAGAAACTTACCCAACGTGTGTAGCGGATAAGACACTTACCTGACGTGTGTCGCGGATAAAAAACTTACCCAACGTGTGTAGCGGATAAGAAACTTACCTGACGTGTGTAGCGGATAAAAAACTTACCTGACGTGTGTCGCGGATAAGAAACTTATCTACTGTGTGTCGCGGATAAGAAACTTACCCGACGTGTGTCGCGGATAAGAAACTTACCTGACGTGTGTCGCGGATAAGAAACTTACCTGACGTGTGTTGTGAATAAGAAACTTACCCAATGTGTGTAGCGGATAACAAACTTACCCAACGTGTGTAGCGGATAAGACACTTACCTAACATGTGTAGCGTATAAGACACTTACCTGACGTGTGTAGCGGATAAGAAACTTACCTAACATGTGTAGCGTATAAGACACTTACCTAACATGTGTAGTGGATAAGACACTTACCTAACGTGTGTAGCGGATAAGAAACTTACCCAACGTGTGTAGCGGATAAGACACTTACCTGACATGTGTCGCGGATAAGAAACTTACCCAACGTGTGTAGCGGATAAGAAACTTACCTGACGTGTGTAGCGGATAAGAAACTTACCTGACGTGTGTAGCGGATAAGAAACTTACCCGACGTGTGTATTGGATAAGAAACTTACCGGATACGACACTTACCTGACATGTGTCGCGGATAAGAAACTTACCCAACGTGTGTAGCGGATAAGAAACTTACCTGACGTGTGTAGCGGATAAGAAGCTTACCTGACGTGTGTCGCGGATAAGAAACTTATGTGCCGTGTGTCGCGGATAAGAAACTTACCCAACGTGTGTAGCGGATAAGAAACTTACCTGACGTGTGTCGCGGATAAGAAACTTACCAACGTGTGTAGCGTTTAGAAGTTGCACACAGCATTCATGATGTTCGCAAGGAAAGGCACGACAGTCAGGAGGGGTCGTCGGTCCATTCGAAGACCTCGTCCATCCCTTCAAGGCGCTCCTCCCAACGTTGTTCCTCCCTCGCCACGTCAGACCACCCCTGACGTCGAGAGTGGTGACGTCACTACTACGTCACAGGTGGATTTGAGTCTTCATCGCGGTTCCAACGTCAGCGCCCGGACTATATCCAGTACTACCGGGTCCTTACCTGTGAGTCTTTGATTTATTTTCTTCATAATTTCGGGATGTGTATGTGTTGTTATTTCTGTTTGTATGTCTGCTTGGTTTGTATGTCTCTAGGTGTCTGTCTCTATGTGTCTGTCTCTAGGTGTCTGTCTCTAGGTGTCTGTCTCTATGTGTCTGTCTCTAGGTGTCTGTCTCTATGTGTCTGTCTCTAGGTGTCTGTCTCTAGGTGTCTGTCTCTATGTGTCTGTCTCTAGGTGTCTGTCTCTAGGTGTCTGTCTCTAGGTGTCTGTCTCTAGGTGTCTGTCTCTAGGTGTC
>NC_090250.1:57294983-57297483 GCF_037325665.1 Littorina saxatilis | reverse complement strand
TTCAATTTCCAATATCATGAAATTGGCTCATTGAATTTAAAAGAAATAATACATTTTCAGGACAAGATTATTGCTGGTACAGTGAAAGCTATACTGACGTCCAAAAGAAACGCGAAAAATATTATTTATTTTACAAATAATTTTTTTCTGGATTAACAAAAGTTGCGTTATTTTTGGCAGCCAGTATTATCAAGACCGATGTCTGAGGAAGGTGTATTGTGAATTTTACCGCATCAGCGCACTTGCAATCCACGTAAAGCCCGAGTTAGCTGATACATTTTTCTTGTGCAGTTCAGCTACACGTGCAAGAAAAGCACAAAAGCTGATCAGTGAGTGGTGTTCACTGTCACTAGAGGATACAAATGGCACAAAGTTACAGGTTTCATCAGTCCCTCATTCGACGCTATCACCATGCCAAGACTCACTTCTGCTGAACGCGAGAGAGCCATTGGACGTCTGGAGGCTGGGGACACGCCGGAAGCCGTGGCTGCGACTTTCCAATGTCACATATCCACCATTTATCGTCTCCTGCAGCGGTTTGTGATAACTGGCTCTACTGCTGATGCCGAGCGAAGCGGCAGACCCCGAGTGACGACGCCAAGGCAAGATCGGCACATTTTCCGCAGCCATGTTGCACATCCCTTCAGAACAGCTGCAGAAACAGCCAGAACTGTTATAGGGACACACCAGGCACCCATTTCTAGGCAAACGGCCAGCCGGCGACTGCGCTTCCGGGGGCTGAAGAACTGCCGTCCAGCCAGGGGACCCGTCCTCTCCGTGCGCCATAGACAGGCACGCCTGCATTGGGCGCAAGGCCTTCTCAATTGGAACAATGTTCGCTGGCAGAACGTGCTTTTCAGCGATGAAAGCCGTTTCTGCATTGACCATGCCGACGGGCGTGTTCGGGTATGGAGAAGAAGTGGTTACCGCTGGGGTGGGCCCAGCCTCATGTTGTGGGGCGCCATCGGCCACAACCAGGTGCTTGGTCCCGTCATCTTCCAAGGCCTGGGTCCTGGACCCGGCAACTGCGTAACAGCGCAGCGCTATATGGACCAGGTGCTGCACCCTCATGTGCTGCCCTTTTTTCAAGCCCATGGAAACTGGGTTTTCCAGCACGACAACGCGCGCCCCCACACCGTCAGGGCCACTCAGGATCTCCTGCACCGCTCAGGCATCCAGGTGATGCCTTGGCCAGCGTTATCTCCTGACATGAACCCTATTGAGCAATTTTGGGACTTGCTCCAGACACAGCTCAACAGGGTCGTCCCAAGGCCCACAACTGTCGCTGATTTTGATCGGGCCGTCCGGCAGGCCTGGACCAACATTCCCAGGCAAGCCAGCAACACGTTGGTCCGCTCAATGCACCGCCGATGCCAGGCCGTCATCGATGCTAATGGGGGCCACACACGCTATTGACTGTTCTGTTAAGCGCTAATATCGCATCGTCTCCGCAACCTTAATGTGTTATGGACCATAAGTCAGTGTTCTACTCTACCAAAAATTGGACATTAATAATAAAATTTGAATTTTTGTACGATTTTTTTATTAGGCAATAAATGACACTAGACACTGTTTTCGCGTTTCTTTTGGACGTCAGTATAGAATGCCAGAATAATATTGGATGTTTTTAATAAGATAGAGGCAAGGGAAGAATACAACATGAACTACTCTCAAACTGAACACCGACAAAGAATAAGCGAGCAAACTTAAAACACCAAACACAGCATACAATCAAAATAAAGCAAGAAATGCTTCCAATATTAAATGAATGCGCGACTGATGTGACGAAGTCGACTACAACAACGCCGATACCAGCGACGACGACAATGCACAAGTGTACCCTATGGAGCACTTCTGACGATGAAGCTAAAATGGTATACACTTTGACGGCAGCGAATCATTTTATGCAATAACAGTTCCATACATAAAACTGATGTACGTTTGATGCAATGAATGCGCCGACGACAGCCACGACGTAGATGATAATGACGACAACAACGAAGAATTGCCTATCTTATTATCACCCGGAACTAACCGTGCGTATTAATAAACTTTGTTCAAAATACTCTAGCAAATCGACAAGCTGTGGCCATCCCGAACATTGGATCAGTTTCAATCTAGCTGAGCCGACTACATGAACATTCTCTTCATACAAACCCTATCAACTCCTTAAAGGCACAGTAAGCCTCCCGTAAACCATCACAGATACTGACACACAGTACAAACGGCCTTCCATTTGAACGCTCACCAAACGGGAACATCCTAGGTGCCCTACGTAAAGAGCGAGCAATTTTCAAAGAATTAATTTTGCGCAGAGACAATCGGACCGTGGTGCGTTTTGGCGCTGGACCTAACTTTTAGAATCTAAATAATACTCAAGACTCAAGACTCAAAAGACTCAAAATGTTTACTGTCCTCATAAAAACAAGGAAAATTGCCTTACAGTGTCAGGCGATCACAGACATAAAAACATCACATGTATTAAGAATTAAACGATTGC
>NC_090250.1:57274983-57289983 GCF_037325665.1 Littorina saxatilis | reverse complement strand
CCACGGGCGGTGGAGTGACGATGCTACGAGTATACGGTCTTGCTGCGTTCAGTTTCATTCTGTGAGTTCGACAGCTACTTGACTAAATATTGTATTTTCGCCTTGCGCGACTTGTTTACATTTAGTCAAGTTATGACTAAATGTTTTAACATCGAGGGGGGAATCGAGACGAGGGTCGTGGTGTACGTATGTGTGTGTGTATGTGTGTGTGTATGTGTGTGTGTGTGCGTGCGTGTAGAGCGATTCAGACCAAACTACTGGACTGATCTTTATGAAATTTGACATGAAAGTTCCTGGGTATGATATCCCCATACGTTTTTTTCATTTTGTGGATAAATGTCTTTGATGACGTCATATCCGGCTTTTCGTGAAAGTTGAGGCGGCACTGTCACGCCCTCATTTTTCAACCAAATTGGTTGAAATTTTGGTCAAGTATTCTTTGACGAAGCCCGGACTTCGGTATTGCATTTCAGCGTGGTGGCTTAAAATGTAATTAATGACTTTGGTCATTAAAAATCTGAAAATTGTAAAAAAAATATTTCTTTCATAAAACGATCCAAATTTACGTTTATCTTATTCTCCATCATTTGCTGATTCCAAAAACATATAAATATGTTATATTTGGATTAAAAACAAGCTCTGAAAATTAAATATATAAAAATTATTATCAAAATTAAATTTTCGAAATCAATTTAAAAACACTTTCATCTTATTCCTTGTCGGTTCCTGATTCCAAAAACATATAGATATGATATGTTTGGATTAAAAACACGCTCAGAAAGTTAAAACGAAGAGAGGTACAGAAAAGCGTGCTATCGTTCTCAGCGCAACTACTACCCCGCTCTTCTTGTCAATTTCACTGCCTTTGCCGTGAGCGGTGGACTGACGATGTTACGAGTATACGGTCTTGCTGCGTTGCATTGCGTTTAGTTTCATTCTGTGAGTTCGACAGCTACTTGACTAAATGTTGTATTTTCGCCTTACGCGACTTGTTTCTGTCTTATCTGTCCGTATGTCTGTCTATATCTGTTAGTCGGACTATCTATCTGTGTGTCTGTCTATATCTCTTAGTCGGACTATCTGTCGGTATGTCTGTCAATATCTGTTAGTCGGACTATCTATCCGTGTGTCTGTCTATATCTGTTAGTCGGACTATCTGTCCGTATGTCTGTCTATATCTGTTAGTCGGACTATCTATCCGTATGTCTGTCAATATCTGTTAGTCGGACTATCTATCCGTATGTCTGTCTATATCCGTTAGTCGGACTATCTATCCGTATGTCTGTCTATATCTGTTAGTCGGACTATCTATCCGTATGTCTGTCTATATCTGTTAGTCGGACTATCTATCCGTATGTCTGTCTATATCCGTTAGTCGGACTATCTGTCCGTATGTCTGTCTATATCTGTTAGTCACGTCGGACTATCTGTCCGTATGTCTGTCTATATCCGTTAGTCGGACTATCTATCCGTATGTCTGTCTATATCCGTTAGTCGGACTATCTATCCGTATGTCTGTCTATATCCGTTAGTCGGACTATCTGTCCGTATGTCTGTCTATATCTGTTAGTCACGTCGGACTATCTGTCCGTATGTCTGTCTATATCCGTTAGTCGGACTATCTATCCGTATGTCTGTCTATATCCGTTAGTCGGACTATCTATCCGTATGTCTGTCTATATCCGTTAGTCGGACTATCTATCCGTATGTCTGTCTATATCCGTTAGTCGGACTATCTGTCCGTATGTCTGTCTATATCTGTTAGTCGGACTATCTGTCCGTATGTCTGTCTATATCTGTTAGTCACGTCGGACTATCTGTCCGTATGTCTGTCTATATTCGTTAGTCGGACTATCTATCCGTATGTCTGTCTATATCCGTTAGTCGGACTATCTATCCGTATGTCTGTCACAGTCTATATCTGTTAGTCGGACTATCTGTCCGTATGTCTGTCTATATCTGTTAGTCGGACTATCTATCCGTATGTCTGTCTATATCTGTTAGTCGGACTATCTGTCCGTATGTCTGTCTATATCTGTTAGTCGGACTATCTATCCGTATGTCTGTCTATATCTGTTAGTCGGACTATCTGTCCGTATGTCTGTCTATATCTGTTAGTCGGACTATCTATCCGTATGTCTGTCTATATCTGTTAGTCGGACTATCTGTCCGTATGTCTGTCTATATCTGTTAGTCGGACTATCTGTCCGTATGTCTGTCTATATCTGTTAGTCGGACTATCTATCCGTATGTCTGTCTATATCTGTTAGTCGGACTATCTGTCCGTATGTCTGTCTATATCTGTTAGTCGGACTATCTGTCCGTATGTCTGTCTATATCTGTTAGTCGGACTATCTATCCGTATGTCTGTCTATATCTGTTAGTCGGACTATCTATCCGTATGTCTGTCTATATCTGTTAGTCGGACTATCTATCCGTATGTCTGTCTATATCTGTTAGTCGGACTATCTGTCCGTATGTCTGTCTATATCCGTTAGTCGGACTATCTGTCCGTATGTCTGTCTATATCCGTTAGTCGGACTATCTGTCCGTATGTCTGTCTATATCCGTTAGTCGGACTATCTATCCGTATGTCTGTCTATATCTGTTAGTCGGACTATCTGTCCGTATGTCTGTCTATATCCGTTAGTCGGACTATCTGTCCGTATGTCTGTCTATATCTGTTAGTCGGACTATCTATCCGTATGTCTGTCTATATCTGTTAGTCGGACTATCTGTCCGTATGTCTGTCTATATCTGTTAGTCACGTCGGACTATCTGTCCGTATGTCTGTCTATATCTGTTAGTCGGACTATCTGTCCGCCAGTCTCCACGCCTCATGTCATGGCACGAAAGACAATCTAACTTTCTCTTCAGGATAAAAAACACCGACCTTTCAACCAAGGCCACATTAAACCGTTTACGACCAAAATGGCCGCCCCCCATCAAACCGCCGGAAACCGGTACAAGGCCCGCCACTCTACTGCACCGCAGCAAAACACAATGGAGAAACAAGACCACAAGAAGAGCACAAACAATTGCAGACAAGACTGCCGTAATTGTCACGAAATGGCTGTTGTGATGGAGACTGGCAATTAAAGCCGACTTTACAGGCTTTGCTGGTACAGGTAAACAATTTCTGAGCGTGTTTTTAATCCAAACATATCATATCTATATGTTTTTGGAATCAGGAACAGACAAGGAATAAGATGAAAGTGTTTTTAAATTGATTTCAAAAATTTAATTGTGATAATAATTTTAATTTTTTTTAATTTTCAGAGCTTGTTTTTAATCCAAATATAACATATTTATATGCTTTTGGAATCCGAAAATGATGGAGAATAAGATGAACGTAAATTTGGATCGTTTTATAATGTTTTATTTTTTTTTTACAATTTTCAGATTTTTAATGACCAAAGTCATTAATTAATTTTTAAGCCACCAAGCTGAAATGCAATACCGAAGTCCGGGCTTTGTCGAAGATTACTTGACCAAAATTTCAACCAATTTGGTTGAAAAATGAGAGCGTGACAGTGCCGCCTCAACTTTCACGAAAAGCCGGATATGACGTCATCAAAGACATTTATCAAAAAAATGAAAAACAACGTCTGGGGATATCATACCCAGGAACTCTCATGTCAAATTTCATAAAGATCGGTCCAGTAGCTTAGTCTCAATCGCTCTACACACACACACACACACACACACACATACACCACGACCCTCGTCTCGGCTGTCATGATTTATTTGTTTAGTGTGTGTGTGTGTGTGTGTGTGTGTGTGTGTGTGTGTGTGTGTGTGTGTGTGCGTGCGTGCGTGCGTGCATGCAGGAAGATAGACATATAAGAACAGACAGACAGAGATACAGTCGGCAGGCAGACACGGAGACATACATATAAGAACAGACAGACAGAGATACAGTCGGCAAGCAGACACGGAGACATACATATAAGAACAGACAGACAGAGATACAGTCGGCAGGCAGACACGGAGACATACATATAAGAACAGACAGACAGAGATACAGTCGGCAGGCAGACACGGAGACAGATATATAAGAACAGACAGACAGAGATACAGTCGGCAGGCAGACACGGAGACAGATATATAAGAACAGACAGACAGAGATACAGTCGGCAAGCAGACACGGAGACAGATATATAAGAACAGACAGACAGAGATACAGTCGGCAGGCAGACACGGAGACAGATATATAAGAACAGACAGACAGAGATACAGTCGGCAAGCAGACACGGAGACAGATATATAAGAACAGACAGACAGAGATACAGTCGGCAAGCAGACACGGAGACAGATATATAAGAACAGACAGACAGAGATACAGTCGGCAGGCAAACAGGAGCACAGCATACAGAGCAGTCTACTCCACCGTGAAAGAAGTAAGAGAGAGAGAGAGAGAGAGAGAGAGAGAGAGAGAGAGAGAGAGAGAGAGAGAGACAGAGAGAGAGACAGAGAGAGAGAGACAGAGACAGACAGACAGACAGACGTAGACAGAGAGACAGCTACAAACAGACATATATATATATATAAGAAGTTGAACCGACAGAGAGAGAGAGAGAGAGAGAGAGAGAGAGAGAGAGAGAGAGAGAGAGAGAGAGAGAGAGAGAGAGAGAGAGAGAGAGAGATTTTGGATGGGATTGGATTGTTTACTCATTTAGGCCATAGCCCCTTATGAGGTGGGTGAACATATATACAATGACGTGATGACATTTGCACACAAATCAAATTAAATAAATCATACACGAACTACGACACTACATTTCAAATAAAATATATCGTAGGCTTACATGAACTAAGACATAACAACACTACGTAGCCGAAATGCTTTGTACACATAAACTGACAACTTTCGAACAATACCTTCATTCACAGATGCCATAAGCATAGAAAACTTGTGTAAACTTGGGTTTCTATAAAACTTAGCAGGAATAAACTGGCATCGCAAATCACGAAGTGCGGGGCAACAACGCACAAAATGAAACTCATCTTCCTTACGAGAGAGAGAGAGAGAGAGAGAGAGAGAGAGAACGAACGAACGAACGAACGAACGAACGAACGAACCAACTTTATTTTTCGAGGGTAATGGAGTAGATACAGCAAAGATCTTTTTTCATCCAGCCCTCGCCCAAGAGGGAATTAACTAACCAGTGCATAATATTAAAGCAGAAGAAGAAGCAAAGCAAAAACATAAAAACATGGTTATTAAATCAGACAAAGAGGAAAAAAAATGTTCATAGCATACATGGTCATTGGTAATGGTATACATTAAAACACACACTTTGACACACACGGTCACATGCACACAGACACACACAGACACACATGCACATACAGACACACACGCACACACAGACACACACAGACATACATGCACATACAGACACACACGCACACAGACACACGCACACACACATACACACACACACACACACACACACACACACGCACGCACACACACACACACACACACACACACACACACACACACACACACATGTACACATTGTACACATAATCATTAAAAAAAAAAACTTAACTGAAATGAAATGAGTATACTAGTAGATCTTCATGTACTTATCAAACAGCAGTACCTGATCGAGGCATTAAGTGCCACACGACGATGAAAGCATATACAAAAAAGTATGTCTTCTAAAACTGGCAACAGAAAGTGGCTGTCTGAGAGAGACTGGTAAACCATTCCACAGAAATGGACCTGAATATGCCAGACTAGTTTTATACAAGTCAATTCTAGGGAGGGGAACATTTAGTTTCTTCGTGCGGCTTGATGAAGTCTCAGTTAATAATATTCTTTTAGTTAAATAGTCTGGTACACGTCCAAGAACTATTTTATGCATAAACCTTGCCTTGTTAAACGCTAGTCTGGATGAAAGTGGAAGAATTTCAGCTTTTTTGTAGTCATGATTAGAGAGGGTGCTGTTTTTCAGCAGAACAACTTTTACTCCGCGTCTGTGCAAAGATTTTAGGGGTCTTAAAGCTGCATCACTTGCAGAATCCCAAAGGGTTGATGCATAGTCTATTCCAGACTGCACATGCGCTTGAAAAAATGTTCTGCGCGCATCAAAATTTAGAAAATGTTTAATCTTGCAGACTGATGAACTTTTTTTGCTGTAGATTTACATAAGTTACTTACATGAGGGCCCCATGTTAGATTGTTGTCAATAGTTACACCCAAAATTTTGTGTTCACTAACCTCGTTTATCAGCTGACTATCAACAGAAATGCACTTCTTTGGTTCCGACATGACTTGTCGTTTTTGACGCGTAGTAATTAGCATATACTTTGTTTTTTCTGGATTGAGAGACATGTGGTTTAAATGCGTCCATTCTACAGCATCATCGACACACTTCTGAAGCGTGTCGACTACCGAAGTAATATCATCACCTGAGGTATGAATAGTAGTATCATCAGCTAGCATATCACACTGTCCAGAGGATATGTGTAATGGTAAGTCATTGATGTAGACAGAAAATAATAAAGGTCCGAGGACCGAGCCTTGTGGGACCCCATATAAAATTGGCATTGCTTCAGAGCTCGAACTGTTAAAGGTAACTTTTTGTGTTCTTCCCGACAAAAAAGAGGCTATAAAAGTCTGTGTGGGCTGTGGTAGTCTATAAATGGAAAGTTTCCGCAAAAGGAGGGCGTGATCAATAACATCAAATGCCTTTGCAAAGTCCATAAACAGTGCTCCACATAACTTATTAGAGTTGATTTTTGATAACCAAGAGTCCACCAGTTCTGTCAGTGCCGTATGGCACGAGTGTTTAGGTCTAAAACCAGACTGAGTTTCATGAAACAAATTGTTTGATGTAAAGTATATCATAATATGGTCATTGACATGTTTTTCCAGTAGTTTTGACAATACTGGTAAAACGGAAATCGGTCTAAAATTTGAGGGATCTGTTTTATCACCTGCCTTAAAGAGGGGGATCACTTTAGCTTCCTTGAAAGCTTTGGGATAAACACTTTTTTCAATACAGAGATTGTAAATATACGTTAGAGATTCCGCTATATGTGGGGCTGATAATCTAAGAATTTTGCTGTCTATTTCATCAGTTCCCTTTGTGCTACTTTCTTTCAAGTGAGTTAGAGAATTATATACTTTGGAGACTGACAAAAAAGGTATAACTTGTGCCTCGTATTTAATTTTGGTGTCACAGTACTTGCGCAAAATGTGTAAATTGTTTTCATCGGATTTGTCAGTTTTTATTACTTTACTTGCAACTGAACAGAAGTGATTATTAATTTCATCTGGCGAAATATCGTTTTCGTTCCATGATGTGGTCTTTACACATTTATTAGTTAAAAGATTAATGGCTTTCCATGTTTCCTTGGAACTCTTGCCTTTCTTAAGAATGTCTTCGAAGAACTGCTTTTTTGACTGTCGAGTCATATACTGACATTTTGCTTTCTGTGTTTTGTACTCTTCAGATTGGCGGTCGATCCGGCATAGATAATCTCGGTAATGTTGGGCTTCTATAATTTCAGGAGTGATCCACCCTGGCCGATATGAATACTTAATTCTTCTTGACCTTTTAGGTGCATGTTTATCTAAAACTTCGCGAAATGTAGAATACCATGTTTTTAAAGCGTCATCAGGATTGGTCTTGTTATATATCTCACTAAACGGTGCAGAACGCATGTCTTCAAGAAAAAGTACTTCATTAAACTTAGCAAATGACCTGTACGTGAGGACAGTATGACCAAGCTTAGGAATTTTCACACCTTTTTTTGACCATGTACAGCAAATAGGGAAATGAGAGAGAGAGAGAGAGAGAGAGAGAGAGAGAGAGAGAGAGAGAGAGAGAGAGAGAGAGAGAGAGAGAGAGAGAGAGAGAGGGAGACAGACAGACAGACAGACAGACAGGCAGGCAGACAGGCAGACACGGAGACATATATATATATATATATATATATACACAAGAAGTTGAACCGAGAGAGAGAGAGACAGACAGACAGACAGACAGACAGACAGACAGACAGACAGACAGACAGACATAAAATCAAATCAGTATATACCAAACAAGGCCTTGAAACTTTGACAACTTTGCCTGCAGAACTTAAAAACACATTAAACAACATCCTCCAAAAGAGAGAGAGAGAGAGAGAGAGAGAGAGAGAGAGAGAGAGAGAGAGAGAGAGAGAGAGAGAGAGAGAGAGAGAGAGAGAGAGAGATTGAATGATTGATTGATTGATTGATTAAACTTTATTACAGAAGGATGGAGATTTTAGGCGTTGCCTAGTCTTACAATCTGTCCTTGCTAACTAACATGAATACAAAACAGAACATGAAAACATTATAAAAGCAAAAAAGGTTGACGGCAAAAATAATCATACATATGATAATAAATGGCATTTAAAGGCATATGTACGCGCTCCCGTGTTTACAAAGTGTAGTTTGCCCATAATCGATGTCAAACGCACCATAAGACCATGTAATGACGATATGTCGCCATGCGCGGACCATATGCATGCATTACAGCTTGTTTTAGAGTCTCAAAAACTTTGGATGTAAACAAAGACGCGGAGTTATTTCCCTTGCGTCAACGCTACCTCTGTTGGCAAATCTATAAATAGGACGATCCAGATCAAAATGAAAATTAACATATCTCAACATTGAAGGGGTCCTAGACCACAATATTTTGCAGGGAACTTAATTTAGCATGTCTCCAGCTGTTGGTAAAGCAATTAGCGTGTATAGTCATCGAGTACATATGGCTTTAAAGGCAAAGAAAAAGTTATAGTATTTGATACTATTAAATACAATAACAGCAATAGAAATATGAAAATAGAAATAATGGTAATGATGATGATGTCATAACGATAATAACAATACTAACTGTAAAAAAAAATTTTTTTTAAAAAGTCACGAGCAATACAAACATATGGTCCGAATGAAACAACAACGGCAAGCAAGCAAAATAACAAACAGTAAGTCATTTGTATTTTACAAAAGATACCGACAACATAGCAAAAGGAAGAAAAGAACTACAACAAAGGATATACCAACACAACAGTAACAACAGAAACAACAACGGCAAGCAAGCAAAATAACAAACAGTAAGTCATTTGTATTTTACAAAAGATACCGACAACATAGCAAAAGGAAGAAAAGAACTACAACAAAGGATATACCAACACAACAGTAACAACAGAAACAGCAACCCTGAAAAGAGACTGCTATAAGATAACCGGTATGTATGATAACATTAGGACGGTTTGAATCACCACTAGGTTACGTTAACGGTGGAACGCTCCACTTGGAATCAGATTTGAAACAAATGTCTGTGTATTTGCTTTTTAAAGGCTTTGACTGATGGAATATTTTTTTAATGCTGTTGGAAGTGAATTCCACACTGATGACCCTGAAAATGCAAGACTAGACTTGTACAAATCTAGTCGGGGGCGAGGTGGAATGAATTTACTAGAACCATACCTGTTGGTTGCTTTTTGAAACAGCGACAGAATGTACTCTGGGACTTCCTTGTTCATAACTCTAAACATGAATAATGATTTATTCAGTTTAAGCTGCTGGTTCAACGGAAGGAGGCCAAGCAGTTTCAGTTTTTCGTCAGTAGTGACCGATGAGTTAGGTATCATAAGTTTAGCTGCACGACGATGGAGAGAATTCAGTTTGATCATGTGAACATCACTGCAGTTGTCCCATAACGTAGAAGCATAACTTAAATGCGAAAGAATGTGTGCATGGTAAAATAATTTAAGAACTGAAGTAATAATGATAAATAATAATAATAAAGTGTATTTATATTGCGCCTATCCCTTACAAAAAAACAAAAATATTTGGCTCTAAGCGCATTACAACATGTGTAGGGACTTGGTACAATCAAGTCTGACAAATACAATAACACAATATACAGTCGGTCTCTTGGGTAAAAATGGGAAAAGCAGCTTCGACATTTAAACACTGCTACTAAAAAATCCTCTAACAATGCATACTGCTTTACAATATGCATTTATGTATAAATATAGTTAAAGAACATCGAGTTAAAGGCAGAGTAAGCCTCCGGTAAACCATCACAGATACGGTCAGGCTTTTACACACAGTACAAACACCATTTCATTTAAACACTCACCAATTGAGAACATCCTAGGTGCCCTCCGTAAAGAGCGAACAATTTTCAAAGAATTTATTTTTGCGTGGTTTATCTTACCCCTGAGCCATCGTGAACCCGTGTGATCCAGTTTTCCCTTTTCACAATGCAGTCGTCATAGTTAGTCATTTGAATGCGACTCGACGTGAGCTTATCTACAATAGCACGTTTTTTTTATGCACGAAACAACGGCTGTGGTTCACAAGAACTCTAGCGATGGCTTTTGACTGTTGAGAGGAACGGCGATTTGCACTGATAAACCGGCCGTCGTCTGCTACGACCCTTGCGTGACCCTGCTTCCGGGCTTTTCTTTTTTTAAACTTTCACAACTTCGAATTGTTCTGATCTTGTCTCGATGAAAAACGAATTCTTTTATGATTAAAGAATGTTTGTGTAACAAGCTGTCAATTTATTATTTAGATTTTAAAAGTTAGGTCTAGGGCAAAAACGAGGCGCCGTTGTTGTTAACGGAACAAGTCTACGAAAATAAATTCTTTGAAAATGTCTCACGCTCGACAGAAAGCAGCCAGGATGTTCCCGTTCGGTGAGCGTTCAAATGGAAGTATGCTTGTACTGTATTTAGACGCTCGGGGAGCTCTGTGATGGTTTACGGGAGGCTTACTGTGCCTTTAATAGGAATTAGAAAAGGTTCATATGATAAAACTATCTAGCGAACGACGAAGAAGAAGAAGAATAAAACTATCAATGTCAATGTATAACAAGTCATTCAACGTAAATGGCCAAAGAACAACAACAAAGCAATAATAATAAAACAGTTATACTCAATGGCTAATAACGAGGCAGAACTAAATAGTATCGACACAAGATTAAAACAAAACATATTCCTGGAGACACATTTATACATGTATCAAATAATCAATATACAAAATACAGCCCTCGCACACTCGCACACACACGCCAAGGCACGTGTAGTCGCACTCATACACCGCGACAGCTATCGCGCGCACGTACAAGGGAAAAAACACGGAAAGAAACAGGCACATGAAATAGCAACCCGTCCCCAGCCGGCCCACAGCGCGCTACGATGGCAAGTGACCCCTCTCCTCAATGTGGCAGATACTGAACAGGCTAGGCGTTGAAGTGTCGACATAATATCGTAGCTGCGAGAATAAGAACATGTTTCTCGACAGCGTTTTGTTTATATTGTTTAAATGACATTTCCAGTTTAGCTCAGAATCTATTGTGACTCCTAGAACCCGATGTTCACGCACTTGCTCAATCGGTGATGATCCAAGGTTAAGCTTTAGATCAAGTGGGGCCAGCTGATGTTTCTGTCTAGAAGTGATTACCATACTTTTGGTTTTTGCAGGATGAACTATCATAGTATTAGTGTTACACCAAGTAAACATTTCATCGAGGCTTCTTTGAAGTGATGACTCTAACACGTTCAGATTTTTTGAGAAAGTGTACACAGATGAGTCGTCAGCAAAAAGGTCATTGATAACACGAGGATCAGAAATATGGAGTGGCAAGTCATTCATGAATATACAAAACAAAAGTGGACCAAGAACGGAACCTTGAGGAACCCCACTTGTGACACGACCTGTAGTAGACAGTTTCCCATTAAGAAGGACATATTGCTTTCGATCACTTAAATAAGAACGAAAGAAGGCTAGAAATGGAGACTTAGGGAGATACGCGGATAGCTTTGAAAGTAATGTAGTATGGTCCACTGTGTCGAAAGCTTTCTTGAAGTCGAGGAAGACAGTGCCCACTATTTCAGACCGGTTTATGGCTGACAGCCAAGAATCACACATCTTAGTAAGAGCAGTATGGCAAGAATATTTTGGACGAAACCCAGATTGAGACGGGTGAAAAAGCTTACAGATCTCCATATACTGAAGTAAATGCTGGTGGACGTGCTTTTCAAGTGGTTTGGATAAAACCGATAAGACAGAAATTGGACGAAAGTTGTTGGGGTTCGACGCATCCCTAGTTTTAGGCAGTGGTACTACTTTGGCAGTTTTAAAAACGGTAGGAAATATAACATTTTCAATACATAAATTGTACACGTATGTAAGTGAATCAACCATATATGGCACAGCCACTTTAAAGAGGTGTGCAGGGATATTGTCAGGCCCCATCGATTTCTTGTTTTTAAGGTCCTTAATGTATTTTTCCACTTCATGTACCGCAATAGGTGGTACGCGGAAAAGGGAAGCTTTTTCCAGTTTACTAGAGCAGAACGTAGTAAGAATATCTGGACACTCGTACTTATCTCGGTTTGCATTGCCTTGGGCTGCAGTCAGCAGTCTATCGGCAAGGAAAAGAAAATGATCGTTAAAAGTTTTGAGGGGATATAGTAGTTGCAGCTAGATTTGAGCCTTTCCGAGTTTTATGTGTGATTTCATTGACAGCACGCCACAGAGTAGCTGTGTCCCTTTTGTCTGACACCAGTTTATTGAAATAGCTACGTTTTGCATCACGCACCATGTTGGTGACTTTATTCCTCTGTTTTTTAAATTCTGTAGCCATTTTATTTTGCTTAAAGTGGTCTCGAAGGGCCATGGCATTGATTAAGTCCGTGTTTAACCAGGGAGGAAGCGTGGGATGCTTAACTCTTTTCTCTCGGAGTGGTGCATGCTTGTTAATAACAGGTAAAAACACATTATAGAAAGCTTCCAAAGCCACATCAGGGTCACTGTGACCAAACACGTCACGAAATGGCGCAACGGCTAGATCAGCTAGAAACTCTGACTGATTAAAATTTTTAAATGATCTATACTTGATAGTTATATGGCCTTTAGGAGGTCGCTTGGGCAGCTTGAATGACCATGTGCAAAAAACAGGATAGTGATCGCTGAAGCTTTCTTTAGACACTGACACCCTTGATACCATGGACGCATGGTTGGTATATATATGTGATCTATTAATGTGGTACTGGTGCTGGTTACACGCGTTGGGTCCTGGACTAGCTGATGAAGTCCAAAAAGCGAGGTAGTATTAGCCCATGCTAACTGAGGCTTATTTAGATCAATATTAAAGTCACCTAGTAACAAAATATTGGACCCGCAAGCGTTGACTTTGTCCATCATCGACTCAAAGTCATCGCGCCAACATTGTCTTTCTGCAGGGTTTCGATAGACATAGCCTACTAACAAAGCAGACGATTTAGAATGTTTAACCTCGACCCACATACATTCCAGATTTTTCGTTTCAAGGTCAGTTCTTCTAACTGTGAGGTTAGCAATCGAGGCATGAATGTAAAGTGCCAAACCCGTGTGACCGTGCTCACTGCCATCACGGCGGAGTACCGAATAATTCGGGATCTGGATAAGAATATCGGTAACGCGAGAATCGAGTCTCGTTTCGCTTATTCCGAAAAGGTGAACTGGGCGATTTGCCCTGCTAAGTAATAAACTAACATCAGGCAATTTGTTGTATGGATGGTAGACGTTTACGTGTCCGGCGCGAAGGCCGGATGCTCTAGTGCCGACAGGCATATTAGGTCACTGAGCTAAAATTCGAGCATAAAATTAAAAGTAACACGCACAGATAAATAAAGCCAAATAGAAAACTAACGAGCAAGTAAGACGAACAAATTAACAATAGAACAAATGGACCAAAACACAAAAGTCAGTGTTACACAGAACTAAAATCAAAACAGAGAAAAAAGAGTTGTTGTTTTTTACCAAAAACGATCGATTGGTAAAGTTCAGTCCGCGTTTTCATGAACCAGAGCGTAAAATACACTCTGCCTGAACGAACTGCGTGCAACTAAAGGTCACGTCCGGCGGCTGCTACTCAAAGTGGCAAGGTCAATAAATGGATAGCGGCTGATAAGTATCTCCAATATTCGAGAGAGAGAGAGAGAGAGAGAGAGAGAGAGAGAGAGAGAGAGACAGCGAGAGAGAGAGAGAGAGAGAGAGAGAGAGAGAGAGAGAGAGAGAGAGAGAGAGAGAGAGAGAACAAGAACAAGAACAAGAACAAGAACAATTCTTTATTTTACGAGGGTAATAGAGTAAGCAGTGATCTGCTTTTTTACATCTGGCCCTCGCCCTAAAGAGGGACTAGTCTAAAATTGCTAAAGAATAAGCAAGTAAAGAAAACAAACTACTGCTACATGATTATAATAGAAATGAAAGTAAGAACATATCATCAATTTACATACAATACATTGCTTAAATGAAAAATGTAAGTTCATTTGACATGAGTTAAGAATTATAGAGTAGATTGCACTGACGCAACAACGTTGTAAGTGCCATGCCCATTGACATACACTGCATTCGAAAGAATCAATGTATATAAAAATAATAATACATTGTTAAAAAGCACCGGTTGTTGGTTTTAACAACCATTCTAGCGACAACAGATGTTTATTTATACTTCATGAGATAAGACGTATATCTGGTCTTAAAAACGTTTGTGCTGCTAGTTTGCCGTAGGATTGTCGGAAGAGTGTTCCAGAGACTGCTACCTGAATAGACTAAACTAGATTTGAATAGGTCAATCCTAGGCAGAGGCATGTTCAGTCTTATCAATTGGCGTGAGAGAGAGAGAGAGAGAGAGAGAGAGAGAGAGAGAGAGAGAGAGAGAGAGAGAGAGAGAGAGAGAGAGAGAGAGAGAGAGAGAGAGAGAGAGAGAGAGAGAGAGAGAGCCAAGGCTAATAGGAAAAAAGTAGGTTAATTTTTCTTTCAATGACACAGTGAAAGTTAAGATCACAGATCGGTTTTCCCGGTGGCTGCTAGAATCACAGCAATTTGTTAACACTGCAGAAAAGCAGAGTTGTGTCAGTTACACGCTGTTTGTCAAGAAAAGCAGAGTTGTGTCAGTTACACGCTGTTTGTCAACGTTTCTAGATTGGAATCTCGTATGAAACAGCTTGGCT
>NC_090250.1:57249983-57269983 GCF_037325665.1 Littorina saxatilis | reverse complement strand
AACAGATTGGTGACCAAGACCATCATCGGTTTCTCTCCGAGTGATGGGTGTGGGCGGAGAAAGTCTCCCAGACTGAGAGCATTCTCCCTTCTGTAGCGGATGAGACTAGACATCTCTTCCTTGATAGTGTCACAACCTTCAAACACGTGTGTGAGGTGTCCAGTCTTGCCACACTGACAGACTACCTTGTCCCAGTAGATGCGGCTGCTGACCGTGCGCAAGCGACGCAACAGGCTCATGGGTCTCGGGAGTGGGAGGTGGTGCCCTTTCCTATTGTAGGGGAGGTGTATCCATCCTCTCTCTTCACATGTTTGTGACAGTGTCTGCTCTCTTTCCTCTCTTTTTAGCTTGGCTAGCAGCAGTTTGGCTTCCTGGCAGGAGAGCCGAATGTCTCTCACTGGCATGGTTGACATAGCCGCTGCTTTTGCTGCTCTGTCCGCCATTTCATTTCCCCGGATTCCTGTGTGGGATGGCAGCCACATGAGGGAAAAGTCTGTTCCTTTTGTCATAATTTGGTGGGCTAAGAAATGAATTTCAGTTTGCATCTCTCCTCTGTTCTTGGTGCCATATGCAAGTGCTTGCAACGAGGATTTTGAGTCCGTAAGGATGACCACCCCCAGAGGTGGGGTTGGCAGATCGTTTATCAGTGTGCAGGCCATGTAGATAGCAAATAACTCTGCAGAGAAGATGCTGATCCCCTTGTTTAGCTTGTATTTTCGTGTTATATCAAGTCCAGGAATCGACAAGGCACACCCAGCCTCCCCTGACTGCAGGATCGAACCATCTGTGAAGACCTGTAGGTGGCTTTTAAATCGTTGATCGATCTTTTCTTTTGCAACTGTGGCTAGCAGCAATGGGTCTTCTGCCTTTTTGAGGCCGTCTCCATAGTCCATGATCAGATTTGGGGCTTCAAGCAGCCATGGAGGGTAAGGAAGAGTACCACCTGTAACCAGCTTTTCCTTGGACATGCCACTCTGTTTCCATATGTCCTTCACATGGTTGTATATTGGGAGCACTGTTTGGTATGTATGAGTCTTGGAGTCAAGAGCTTTGTATTGCATGTGGTCGGTATCTCCCATGTCTGGGGTAAATACTTCCACTGCCGTGTTTGGGACACAGTGTATTCTGACAGCCAGTTGTGCACATCTGAGGTGGCATTCCTCTTTCAGTGGCAGCCATCCCACTTCCTAATATAGTAGAGTGGAGACTGCCGATCTGGGGACCCCCAGCGCCACTTTGAGAGCGGCTCTTTCTACTCTTTCAAGCTTTACCCACCGACTGTCAGGAGCTGCAAAGAAAGCCTCTTGGTCGTAGCTGAGGCGCGACCGAACAAGGGCACGGACAAGATGGATCAATGGTTTTCCGGATGCCCACGACTCTCTGCTCAGAACCTTTATCAGGTTTAGAGAGCGTTGAGCTTTTCTGACAAGTGAGTCTATGTGTGGGCCCCAACTGAGAGAGCTTGTGAATGTCACTCCCAAGAACTTGGTTTTATCTGCTGGCACCAGCTGCACCCCATTTATGGTAATGGAACATGTCCTTTTGACAAGCTGCACTCCTGTGAAGGCCATGAACACGGTTTGTTCGGTAGATAGCTCAAAGCAATTCGTTTGCATGTAGTCAGCGATCTGGTCGACTTTTGCTTGGTACCGCCCCATTTTTGTTTTGATTGTTCTTTCTGACTTGCAGTTGACTGCTTCCCAGAGGGCCATGTCATCGGCAAACAGAGACAATGAGGCCTCCTTGAGGTTCAGGTTTGCTGCATCGTGGACCATGATGCTGAACAATATGGGGGCTATGATGCTTCCTTAAGGCACCTCCATATCTAGGACATGTGTTTGAGAGATGGACTGCCCCACTCTAACAGCCATGGACCTGTCTGTGAGGAATTCCTGGACAAATTCCAGCAGGCGCCCTGAGATCCCCATGTTGGACATTTTCTGAATTAGCTTTCCATGCCAGACTGTCACGATCGGGTGACAGAGACCAAGAAAGCGTCACTCAGTGGAGTGCCTGTTCTGGGTCAATGTATGATAGAAAGCGCCTGTGCGTGATATTGGACACAGCAGAGTTTTTGCTGACAGTGCTCCCGAGCACGGATGTTTTGAAACGCACGAGCTTCACAGTGCGGGTTTCTGCTATCATAGGGCTGACGGTTTTTTTCGCTGACAGCGCGCACGGGATTTTCAGGGATTGAGTTTCTCGTGTCTTTTTCCTGCTTGGGGAGGCAAAACTGTGTATAGCTGGACTGGTTTGGTGACAAGGTCAGTCACGTGTATTTGGCTAGGTGGTCTGTCAGAGACTCAAGGACGACACACTTGACACCCAGCGGCAGAAGGGGAAGGACCTAACACACAGTTACTAGAGTATGATGGTTTTTCACCGAGTATTATATTCGGCACTCTAGGGGAACTTCCACAAGTTATTCCTTTCCTCTGCCACGTATTTTGCTGAGGACAAGTCGTCAACTTTCCTTCGTCGGCGATGGCTTTCGCATAAGGATTCGACAAGGGGTTCTGGACGGTTTTGGTCACTGTTGACGAACAGAGGCTGGTCCAGGGAGGAAGCGGACTTTGCTTCCATTGAGAGTACAATCATAGGCTTTTGAGGTAATAAATCATTATTTAACGCTGTTGATGAGTCTGTGTTGTGGAATGAAATACTCTCTGTTGTTCTTTCCAGGTTAGCGCATAATTTACTCTCTGTGACGCTAAAATACTAATCTGTATATGGTTTTTGCAGATAGGGAGAGAAGGACGGAAAATGGCTGTTTTGTTGTTGTAAAAAGTCAGTTTTGTGCAGGCCCACGTGCTCGATGAGATATTTAAAGATGACATGTTTTAAGGTGGTGGGTGAGGGGTAGCTGACATGTTTAGTGCACCGATGCTTTCTGTTTGCAGCCTTCGTTTCGTTTCGTTTCGTTACGTTCCTGTAACATCTGCACGGCTGACTTTGGCGGGACCTGTTGAAGCTACGCTAACCAGCGAACCGGCTAACCAGCGAACCGGCTAACCAGCGAACCGACTAACCAGCATACCGGCTAAGCAGCAGCAGCAGAGATAAAGCTAAGTGCACCATGTCGTACGCACCCCGTTGACCACCGTTGTCTTTTCGTATCTATGATTTCATTGGAGTAGTGACAACGTGGGGTGTGTGACACCTGCACGAACTAGAGCTTTTCGAACAGAACATTCGCATTTAACTATATTTACACGGGTTCAGCGTGTTCCTATAATTTTCTACATACTACTGGCATTTTGTCAGTGAACACTGGTTTTTTACGTGTTGAGAACGTAAAAGGAACATATTTTGAGTGAAGGCTCGAGGGAGGTGGAGAGTTTATACATAAACAGGCGTCTGAAACTTATACTTTTGTTGACTCTATTTAATTGTATGACTGCGAGAGTGGATCGTGGTGTGGTTAGTTAATTAGTAGTAATTAACCGGTTCATAATCACCTTAAGTGATATATTGAAACGTGACACATGGGGGCCAAGCCGGGATCTACTCAGTTAATTTCCAACTGATAAAGACCCACCAATTAAGGATAACTAAGAGCAGATAATCTCGTCAGTGCTCGACTTATTTTCTGCTTGGTGCTACCCTTTTTTGTATAGTTTTGATCATATACCACACCTTAAGCGATTCACATCTTGCAGGAAATGTAAATTGTAATTTGTGAGTTATTGTATGCGCTAACTGTGATTACTTCCCTTTCCTTTGTTTGTGAATCTTTGTTGTTGTACGTTCAGAGTTTTCCGTTGCAGAGAGCTGAGCGGGGTTAACGGATTTGTTGTTCGTTTTACTCAGTTTTCTCTACATTGTTGTTTCGCATTCTGTAACAGGTTACATTTTCTACCGTCTTGTTTTACTTGGATTTTTCTCCATATTTTGACTTTGTTGGAATTTTGGGGGGGAAGGGTCCGAGGACTTCTGTCCTAACCAAGGCTGTGGGAAACACTCTGTTTCACCGCAAAAAGCAGCCGATAAAGTAGGCCACGGCTGTGGGAAACACTTTGTTTCACCGCAGAAAGCAGCCATAAAGTAGGCTACGCGATTTGTTCTACACCGTTTGGATTTTTCTTCTGCATTTTCCGGTTGCTGGATTTTTGTATCCACCGCTTTCGTCACCGCGTATTCTAGCTATAGCTGCGTTAGACTTACTTTTGTGATAAAGCTTTGCTAAAACTAACCATGGCTACAGGGGGATCTCCGACGAGGAGAATAACTTTCGAGACTCCTGGCAGTGAGGAACAGACAGAGCGAGACGCACGCGTTAGAGCGCGTAGTTTGCTTAAGCGCAAGGAGTTAGAACGTAAGGAGGACATAGAGCGACAGACGAGAAAAGAAGAGCTTGACAGACAAGAACGACAGGCCGAACGGGACAGACAGGACAAGAAAGAGAAAGACGAACGTGACAGACAGGAAAAGAAAGACGAACGTGACAGACAAGAACGGAAAGAGAAAGATGAACGAGACAGACAAGAAAGGGAGCGACAGGCCGAACGACAGGCCGAACTTGACAGACAAGAAAGAGAGCGAGACAGACAGGAACGGAAAGAGAAAGAACAGGCTGAACTTGAGAGACAGGAACGACAGGCCGAACGACAGGCCGAACGTGACAGACAGGACAAACAGGCGGATCGCGAACTCCAGCTAGAACTAGCTAAGCTACAGGCAGAGAAGGGTACGCTTACTCAGGCTAGCGCGCCGACGTTTGTTGCCGACCGTACGAGACTGCCGACGTTCGACGATGACAAGGACGAGCTCGACGACTTTTTACGCCGGTTTGAGCGCATTGCATCTGACCAGAAGTGGGAAGAGGCCACGTGGGCTAGCCGCCTTAGCACCTGCTTGAAAGGACGCGCATTGCAGCTCTACAACGCTTTGGAGGACGACGAGGCGAGAGACTATCAGGCACTAAAGAAGGCGTTACTCCAGCGCTTCAACCTGACTGCTGAAGCCTACAGACGACGTCTGCGTAACAGCAAGAGACTGAGCGGCGAGCTGAGTCATCAGTTTGTGGCACGCCTTAATCTCTACCTGCGGCGCTGGGTGGAGATGGCCGAGAAGAACTGGACCGTCGACGACCTTGCCGACCTCATTGTCATGGAACAACTGATGTCCAGCCTGCGACCTGAGGTGGTGACCTTCGTGCAGGAGCACCAGCCAAAGACTACTCAGGAGGCAGCCGACTGGATCAGAGTACACGAGGACGCCCAGGCGATCTCCGGCAAATCTTCAGGCTCACGGCCGGGAAAATCGGGAAATTCAGGTTCTTCAGGACCCAAGGACGGGAAGGACGATCAGGGACACAAAGGATCAAGTTCCAGAACTGACATCCAGTGTTACTACTGCAACAAGCGGGGCCACGTGAAGAAGGACTGCCACAGGAGACAGGCTGACCAGAAGGGCGTACACTTTGTTGGCAGCGAGGAGTTAAGGGACGTCACGAGCTCATGCACAATTCCACAACTCTGCGTTCCGTGCTCCAGGAAACATTTCCAGCCCCACTGCAACGTCTACGTTAACGGAGTGAGGGGCGAAGGTCTGCGGGACACAGGGGCAGACATGATAGTGGTTCGGGCGAGTCTGGTTCCAGCTATGGCCTACACAGGAGACAGCATCAGGGTGAGAATGGCCGAGGCATCTCACGCTTACGATTTGAACACGGCAGTGATCAAGGTCGTAACACCGTTGTTCACGGGGACCATTGTGGCCGTCGTCATGGACGATCCTCCATGCGACCTGCTCATTGGAAACCGGGTTCAGTTTGTGGACGGCGTCACCAGGGAGGTTCCCGTTTATCGGTCTCCCGACGTCATTTCAGTGCTCACGCGGGCACAGGCGGAGCGAGAGGACAAACCTCTCAAACCCCTACCTGCTGCACGAGCTGCCCTGGGGAACGTGACCCCCGCGCTTCTCGCGAAGGCTCAGGATTCTGACCCGACCTTAGCTACTCCTCGGGAGCACGCGAAGTCGGGGAAGGTGAAGCTGAGCGGGAAGCATGGGAGGTCAAAGTTCCTCAGGGACAAGAAGTTGCTCTACCGTGAGTTCAGCAACCAAGAAGGTACATTCAAACAGGTTGTCGTGCCTCGCGAGTTTCGCGAGGGTGTCATGGCAACGGCACACGACTCGATTCTGGGAGGTCATCTTGGTACCAAGAAGACCACGGATCGTGTCTGGCGCCACTTTTACTGGCCAGGCATCTGCACGGATGTCCGACGTTTCTGTGCGTCCTGCGATAAGTGCCAGAAGGTGGTGGCCAAAGGAAGGGTGAGGAAGGTCCCCTTGGAGAAGATGCCGCTCATCGACGAACCCTTTCGTCGGGTGGCAGTGGACATCATCGGGCCCATCTTGCCTGCGTCTGAGGACGGAAACAGATACATTTTGACCATGGTGGACTACGCTACTCGATACCCAGAGGCGATCCCTCTGAAATCGATTGAAGCCACGCGAGTAGCTGAGGCTCTGGTTACTATGTGGTCCCGGCTGGGAATTCCATCAGAGGTACTCACCGACAGAGGCACGCAGTTCACGGGAGGAGTGATGGCGGAAGCAGCACGACTGCTATCACTGGAGCAGCATTTCACCACTCCTTACCATGCTCAGTGCAACGGACTGGTGGAAAGGTTCAATGGCACCTTGAAGACCATGCTGAGGAAACTAGCTCAGGAGAAACCACGCACGTGGGACAGGTACATCCCAGCATTGCTTTTTGCATACCGCGAGGTTCCTCAGGAGAGCTTGGGTTTTTCCCCATTTGAGTTGTTGTACGGCAGACAGGTACGCGGTCCCATGGCTATCCTGCGTCAAGCTTGGACGGACGAAGAAGCTGACGAGGAGGTGCAGACGACAGCGACCTACATCGTAGAACTCAGGAACAGGATTGAAGAGACCTGCAAATTGGCTCAAGAGAACCTGGGAAGAGCAGCACAGCGTTATGCGCGAGGATTCGACCGCAAGGCACGGCCGCGCAGCTTCAAGATTGGAGAACGGGTGTTGCTACTTCTACCTGTCAAACACAACAAGCTACAACTGCAGTGGCAAGGACCTTTTGAGGTGACAGCGAAAGTGGGCCAGAACGACTACAGGATCATGATGCACGGGAAAGCACGCCTGTACCACGCCAACCTGCTGCGCGCCTACATAGAGAGGACAGCCTACGGGGAGAAGAACAAAGACCAGAAGAACAAAGTCAAGAAGACAGAGAAGGTTGCAGTCATCAGGGGTGAAACGAGGGGTTGCTCGTTCTTGAGGACGACCTTTCTGTCTGGAAACAGACCATCAACCTCTGCAATATCTTCAGGTTGCAAGGTTGGCAAACGCCAGACTTATGCGCTGGGCGTTGATTCTCCAACCGTACCAATTCACGGTACGCGTCATTCCGGGCGCCAACAATGTTGGAGCTGACTTTCTCTCTCGGGCTGTAGAGGAGAACATGACTGTGAGCGAAACCGAGGTTTCGTCTTGAAGAGGGGAGGTGTGTCACGATCGGGTGACAGAGACCAAGAAAGCGTCACTCAGTGGAGTGCCTGTTCTGGGTCAATGTATGATAGAAAGCGCCTGTGCGTGATATTGGACACAGCAGAGTTTTTGCTGACAGTGCTCCCGAGCACGGATGTTTTGAAACGCACGAGCTTCACAGTGCGGGTTTCTGCTATCATAGGGCTGACGGTTTTTTTCGCTGACAGCGCGCACGGGATTTTCAGGGATTGAGTTTCTCGTGTCTTTTTCCTGCTTGGGGAGGCAAAACTGTGTATAGCTGGACTGGTTTGGTGACAAGGTCAGTCACGTGTATTTGGCTAGGTGGTCTGTCAGAGACTCAAGGACGACACACTTGACACCCAGCGGCAGAAGGGGAAGGACCTAACACACAGTTACTAGAGTATGATGGTTTTTCACCGAGTATTATATTCGGCACTCTAGGGGAACTTCCACAAGTTATTCCTTTCCTCTGCCACGTATTTTGCTGAGGACAAGTCGTCAACTTTCCTTCGTCGGCGATGGCTTTCGCATAAGGATTCGACAAGGGGTTCTGGACGGTTTTGGTCACTGTTGACGAACAGAGGCTGGTCCAGGGAGGAAGCGGACTTTGCTTCCATTGAGAGTACAATCATAGGCTTTTGAGGTAATAAATCATTATTTAACGCTGTTGATGAGTCTGTGTTGTGGAATGAAATACTCTCTGTTGTTCTTTCCAGGTTAGCGCATAATTTACTCTCTGTGACGCTAAAATACTAATCTGTATATGGTTTTTGCAGATAGGGAGAGAAGGACGGAAAATGGCTGTTTTGTTGTTGTAAAAAGTCAGTTTTGTGCAGGCCCACGTGCTCGATGAGATATTTAAAGATGACATGTTTTAAGGTGGTGGGTGAGGGGTAGCTGACATGTTTAGTGCACCGATGCTTTCTGTTTGCAGCCTTCCTTCGTTCGCTTCGTTTCGTTCGCCTCGCTTCGTTACATTCCTGTAACATCTGCACGGCTGACTCTGGCGGGAACTGTTGAAGCTACGCTAACCAGCGAACCGGCTAACCAGCGGACCGGCTAACCAGCGAACCGACTAACCAGCATACCGGCTAAGCAGCAGCAGCAGAGATAAAGCTAAGTGCACCATGTCGTACGCACCCCGTTGACCACCGTTGTCTTTTCGTATCTATGATTTCATTGGAGTAGTGACAACGTGGGGTGTGTGACACCTGCACGAACTAGAGCTTTTCGAACAGAACATTCGCATTTAACTATATTTACACGGGTTCAGCGTGTTCCTATAATTTTCTACATACTACTGGCATTTTGTCAGTGAACACTGGTTTTTTACGTGTTGAGAACGTAAAAGGAACATATTTTGAGTGAAGGCTCGAGGGAGGTGGAGAGTTTATACATAAACAGGCGTCTGAAACTTATACTTTTGTTGACTCTATTTAATTGTATGACTGCGAGAGTGGATCGTGGTGTGGTTAGTTAATTAGTAGTAATTAACCGGTTCATAATCACCTTAAGTGATATATTGAAACGTGACACAGACCGTGTCAAATGCTCTTCTAATGTCGAAGAAGGTTGCCAGCACTGTTCTGCCTCGTGCTTTAGCCTTCTTGATGTGGGCTGTAAGTTTTACCACACGCTCCATGCAGGCTCGACCCTTTCTGAAGCCTGCCTGGCAGAGGGGGAGAATGTTGTTCTTTTCAAGAAAGTGTTCTAGTCTGTTTTTTACAATTCTTTCGTATACCTTGCCAAGGTGAGGTGTGAGTGAAATTGGGCTGTAGCTTGTCGGCAGGTGCCGGGGTTTACCGTCTTTGGGAAGAGCAATCACCAGAGCGTTTTTCCAGGCTGAGGGGAGTTTTGAGCTCGCCCAACAGTGCTGGTAAAACTCTAGCAGCACTTCCAGCATGGGCTCAGGAAACCGGCGTATCATGTTGTATGAAATGGGGTCTATCGCCCAACAGTGCTGGTAAAACTGTAGCAGCACTTCCAGCATGGGCTCAGGAAACCGGCGTATCATGTTGTATGAAATGGGGTCTAAGCCAGTTGCAACATTTCCGGATTTGATTCCTTGGATTGCCTTCCTCAACTCATTGATACCCAGATCCTCTTCTTCCTTTCGACGGTAATCAGCGAGCGACTGTGGCATAATTATGAGCTGCCTGACTGACTTTTGCAAATGTCTCAGCCAGGACCTCGGCCTTCTCAAGATTACTTTGTGTGTACTCATTCCCGTTCAGCAAATGTTTTTCAGGCAAGAACACTTTCCTTTTGAATTTTCGCAGCTTGGTCCATACAAGGGACGCGTCTCCTTGGTTATGCACCTTTTTACAACAGAAATCTGTCCAGTAGTCTGCTTTTGCCTGTTCATTGACCGCAGCACACTCCTTTTCAACTTCTTCAAGGGCTGATTTATTGGAAGCTGACTGATTCTTCTGATATGCTTTTGTAAAACGCCGTTTGCGCTGCACCGCAGCTCTGCATTCTTCATTCCACCAGGGCGAAGGTGCCCGTTCTCTCTTTTGAGGCCCAGAAGCGCGTTTTGGAATAGCTTGGTCAGCTGCACTGAGGATTGCCTGTCTGATGTTACCATAGTAGCCTACTGGTCTATGTCATTGTCTTTGAACTCAGTCTCTCCACATATATGCGTCAGAGTCTTCTTGAACTTCTCCCAATCTGCTTTGGCACAGATGTACTTTGGCGTAAGATCAACTTCAGCAGGATCAGGGTCAGCTTCATGGATGGTCGCGTGTATCAGATAGTGGTCAGATCCGAGTGTGTTGGGGTAGACCTGCCAGTCGATGGTAAGGGCAAGTTCGGGGCTAACCAGGGTAAGATCAATGGCAGATGATCTGTCTCTTTGTCGCTGGGCTTGTCTGGTGGCCGTGCCATCATTAAGTAGCACCAAATCTGAGATGCTGATGTCTTCAGCCAGCTGAGTGTCGGGGCTACTTTCTGCGTCAGCGTCCCACATCCGGTGGTGCGCGTTGAAATCCCCCATCACTACCCAGCTGCCCGAATCTGACGAGAGCTGAGTGAGCCAATAGGTACAACCCTGTGCCTTGCAGCCCCTGGGATAGTAGACGTTCACTAGATTAAGTGGCCTCCTTCCCCGCATGGAGATCTGCACTGCACACATGGAACCAAGTCCTTCCATATCTTGCATTTGTGGGTCTATAAGCTTGTACTTGAGGTCTGCCCGGATGTATGTGGCAACATGTACTCTCCCATTGTCAGCCAGGGCAACCTCGGGTGGATAGTAGTAACCTTCCAACCGTGGGAGGTTTCCTATCCTATCCGAGGCTGACTGTAGAGCAACAATATCAGTCTCAAAATTGTTCAGATGATCTACTAACAATGGCAACCGGCTGCTAAGGCTCAGCGCATTTCACTGTAATAAAGACAGGTTTCTACTTTTCCTGGGCAATCGTGTTGAGTCGGATGGTGCCCTTTTGTGAGCCAAAGACGGACGATTTGCATTAGTTGGGCCCCCCATTGATGTCACTTGTAAAGCTAATTTCTTCCCCTTCACTCGGAGGAACCCCCGAGAGTATTGCACATAGGGCCTTATGACTGGCTGTTGCCTTGAAATGGAAGCCTGGTTTACCACAGACAGTCCTGCCCAAGCTCAACAAGCTGTCCAGGAGTAATTTGGGATCATGCTGGGCTTTCGCATTGGCCATTAACGTAAGGGCCTTGGTAACAAAAGCTGCCGGGTCCTCACTGATAGGTGCTGCTGGCTGGGCATCCAGCTTAGACAATGCCAGTCTAGTTAGCCGTGACTCAATCGTTTTGCGTTTCTCAAACACACTTTCAGCCATTACAATACAATACAATACAATACAATAACTTTATTAATCTCTAAAAGAGAAATTGCATTGCTGAGCTTTTGTGTCCGTAATAAAACATACATAAAACATTCAAAAATAAACATTTGTTCTTTGTCATTCATACATTCTTGTGTTCTTATACATTTCTTCAATTCATACATCAATATTCTATCATAATTATGTACATACATTTATTCTCTTTTAACAGTCTGTCTTCAAACGCATCTCAGAGAGGGAGGCTAGAGATTTGTGTTGTGCCATAGGTAAAATCATGTGCTTAGCTATGAAGTATGTTATCACATGTTATTTAAGGAAAATGAGTAAATATATGTACCAAGCGTATAACATCAGCAAAACTGAGAAAATACAGCACATTGGTTATCACATAAGAAAGTATATTAAAAATAAATTAACATGCATTCACCATCAACAATGCACAAACGAAAGTCAGCACCTTGCCGGTTATCACATATTGTCTAAGAGAGTAGAATAAAAGTATATAATCATGCAAAACAAAATCAACAATACTGAAACAATACAGAACACTGACCCCGTGCATCAGAGCGACAACACCAGCATCTACCGCCCCACCTGAGAATTGAAGATGTGAATTGCAGATGGAATGAACGAATTTCTGCAGCGTGTGGATCTTGCGGTTGGTTGTCTGAATCTGTTGCTCCTGTCTGTCCGTCTACTGTCAAATTCCGGTCTGAGTGGGTGCGAGTCGTCAGCCAAAATCTTCTGTACCTTGTCAGTCAGTCGTCGTTCATGTGTTGATGTGAAATTGTCCTGCTTCCTCCCAACCACCCCACTTGCTTTCCTGATGAATTTATCTAATCTATCCCTGTCTTGCTTGTTGATGTTGCCACCCCAACACACGGAGCCAAAGTACAACACACTATTTCACGTTGAAGTGTAAAACATCTGAAGGATTTCTTGTCTGATGTTAAAAGACCTGAGTTTTCTCAAAAAGTACAGGCGAGAGTGGAGTTTCTTCACAAGGGCATCCGAGTTTGGTTTCCATGTCAACTTATTGTCTATAATCACCCCCAAATACTTATACTGCTCTACCTTCTCTACGACCTCCCCCTTGATCACTATCTCCCTGTGTACATGTTCCCCCTCCTGTTGTCCATTATCATTTCCTTTGTCTTCCCCACATTAAGCTCTAAATAGTTGTTTTCACACCACCCCACAAACCTACCTACCTCCTGCCTGTAGTCAGAGTCGTCGTCATCAGTCAGCAGTCCGGTCAGTCCAGTGTCGTCAGCAAACTTGGTTATGGGGCAGGAGTCACTAGAACTTCTAAAATCTGCTGTGTAGAGAGAAAAAAGAAAAGGTGAGAGTACTGTGCCTTGTGGTGCCCCTGTGTTTGTGCAGATTGTGTCTGAAACTGATTGCCCCCCCACCCTAACATACTGTGGCCTGTTTGTCAGGTAGTCCATAACCCAGAGGATGGTGGCTGCTGGGACATTCATGCTAAAAAGCTTCTCCGCCATTAAATGAGGCTGTATAGTATTAAAAGCGCTGGAAAAATCAAAGAACATCAAGCGAATATAAGAGCCAGGCTTTTCTAAATGAGAGTAGATCTTGTTTAAAACATTCAACACAGCATCATCAACACTCCTGTTTTTTCTGTATGCAAACTGACATGGATCAATAAAATCTTTCACACAATCACTCAGTTTGAACAAAACAACTCTCTCAAAGACTTTCATACAAACAGAAGTAAGTGCCACAGGTCTCAGGTCATTCATGGTTATCACAGTCTTTTTCTTTGGCACAGGAACAATGCATGAAGTTTTCCATAGGGCCGGTACCCTGCTAGCACCAAGCGACATGTTAAAAATGACTGAAAAAATATAACTAAGTTGCTAGTGACGTCTCCCTGGATGCTCTGTCGCAGTTGTGGCAGTAGTCGTTTCACCAGATCATCTTCTTGCATGTTATCATCAGGTTCTTTAATAATGATAATAATGATAATAAAGTGTATTTATATTGCGCCTATCCCTTACAAAAAACAAAAATATTTGGCTCTAAGCGCATTACAACATGTGTAGGGACTTGGTACAATCAAGTCTGACAAATACAATAACACAATATACAGTCGGTCTCTTGGATAAAAATGGGAAAAGCAGCTTCGACATTTAAACACTGCTACTAAAAAATCCTCTAACAATGCATACTGCTTTACAATATGCATTTATGTATAAATATAGTTAAAGAACATCGAGTTAATAGGAATTAGAAAAGGTTCTTATGATAAAACTATCTAGCGAACGACGAAGAAGAAGAAGAATAAAACTATCAATGTCAATGTATAACAAGTCTTTCAACGTCATTCAGACACGGGGGTGAATGGTTCCCCACTTCCATGGTATCACCTTGTACTGGTCTTTGTTCTTTCGCTCGTTTTGTCCTATTTCTTTTCTTTCTTGGGTTTCTTTGGATGTGTTGTTGTTCCTCTTCCTCCAGCCCCTTGCTGGGCTTCTTTCGCTGGGCTTCTTTGGATGTGTTGCTGTTCCTCTTCCTCCAGCCCCTCGCTAGGCTTCTTGAGGGAGGAAGCAACTTTTTCTTGTGTAGCCTTGTCATGAACTTGTCTATTGGGACCTTCTTGAGGCTGTTGGTTCCCTGCAATGCTGTTATGCCTCACTGCGTCAGCATAGTCAGTCCTGATAGGTAGTAACAGCCCTTCCGGGCGCCAAGAAGGGTCACGTTGCTGGTGAGGGGTAGCATAGTCAGTCCTGATAGGTAGTAACAGCCCTTCCTGGCGCCAAGAAGGGTCACGTTGCTGGTGAGGGGTAGCATAGTCAATCCTGATAGGTAGTAACAGCCCTTTCGGGCGCCAAGAAGGGTCACGTTGCTGGTGAGGGGTAGCATAGTCAGTCCTGATAGGTAGTAACAGCCCTTCCTGGCGCCAAGAAGGGTCACGTTGCTGGTGAGGGGTAGCATAGTCAGTCCTGATAGGTAGTAACAGCCCTTCCGGGCGTCAAGAAGGGTCACGTTGCTGGTGAGGGGTAGCATAGTCAGTCCTGATAGGTAGTAACAGCCCTTCCGGGCGCCAAGAAGTGTCATGTTGCTGGTGAGGGCCCTTCCGGGCGCCAAGAAGTGTCATGTTGCTGGTGAGGGGTAGCATAGTCAGTCCTGATAGGTAGTAACAGCCCTTCCGGGCGCCAAGAAGAGTCACGTTGCTGATGAGGGGTAGCATAGTCAGTCCTGATAGGTAGTAACAGCCCTTCCTGGCGCCAAGAAGGGTCACGTTGCTGATGAGGGGTAGCATAGTCAGTCCTGATAGGTAGTAACAGCCCTTCCTGGCGCCAAGAAGGGTCATGTTGCTGGTGAGGGGTAGCATAGTCAGTCCTGATAGGTAGTAACAGCCCTTCCGGGCGCCAAGAAGGGTCACGTTGCTGGTGAGGGGTAGCATAGTCAGTCCTGATAGGTAGTAACAGCCCTTCCTGGCGCCAAGAAGGGTCAGGTTGCTGGTGAGGGGTAGCATAGTCAGTCCTGATAGGTAGTAACAGCCCTTCCTGGCGCCAAGAAGGGTCAGGTTGCTGGTGAGGGGTAGCATAGTCAGTCCTGATAGGTAGTAACAGCCCTTCATGGCGCCAAGAAGGGTCATGTTGCTGGTGAGGGGTAGCATAGTCAGTCCTGATAGGTAGTAACAGCCCTTCCGGGCGCCAAGAAGGGTCACGTTGCTGGTGAGGGGTAGCATAGTCAGTCCTGATAGGTAGTAACAGCCCTTCCGGGCGCCAAGAAGTGTCATGTTGCTGGTGAGGGGTAGCATAGTCAGTCCTGATAGGTAGTAACAGCCCTTCCTGGCGCCAAGAAGTGTCATGTTGCTGGTGAGGGGTAGCATAGTCAGTCCTAATAGGTAGTAACAGCCCTTCCGGGCGCCAAGAAGGGTCAGGTTGCTGGTGAGGGGTAGCATAGTCAGTCCTGATAGGTAGTAACAGCCCTTCCTGGCGCCAAGAAGGGTCAGGTTGCTGGTGAGGGGTAGCATAGTCAGTCCTGATAGGTAGTAACAGCCCTTCCGGGCGCCAAGAAGGGTCACGTTGCTGGTGAGGGGGAAGCATAGTCAGTCCTGATGGGTAGTAACAGCCCTTCCTGGCGCTAAGAAGGGTCATGTTGCTGGTGAGGGGTAGCATAGTCAGTCCTGATAGGTAGTAACAGCCCTTCCGGGCGCCAAGAAGGGTCACGTTGCTGGTGAGGGCCCTTCCTGGCGCCAAGAAGGGTCATGTTGCTGGTGAGGGGTAGCATAGTCAGTCCTGATAGGTAGTAACAGCCCTTCCTGGCGCCAAGAAGGGTCACGTTGCTGGTGAGGGGTAGCATAGTCAGTCCTGATAGGTAGTAACAGCCCTTCCTGGCGCCAAGAAGGGTCATGTTGCTGGTGAGGGGTAGCATAGTCAGTCCTGATAGGTAGTAACAGCCCTTCCGGGCGCCAAGAAGGGTCACGTTGCTGGTGAGGGGTAGCATAGTCAGTCCTGATAGGTAGTAACAGCCCTTCCGGGCGCCAAGAAGGGTCACGTTGCTGGTGAGGGGTAGCATAGTCAGTCCTGATAGGTAGTAACAGCCCTTCCGGGCGCCAAGAAGGGTCACGTTGCTGGTGAGGGGTAGCATAGTCAGTCCTGATAGGTAGTAACAGCCCTTCCGGGCGCCAAGAAGGGTCACGTTGCTGGTGAGGGCCCTTCCTGGCGCCAAGAAGGGTCATGTTGCTGGTGAGGGGTAGCATAGTCAGTCCTGATAGGTAGTAACAGCCCTTCCTGGCGCCAAGAAGGGTCACGTTGCTGGTGAGGGGTAGCATAGTCAGTCCTGATAGGTAGTAACAGCCCTTCCTGGCGCCAAGAAGGGTCATGTTGCTGGTGAGGGGTAGCATAGTCAGTCCTGATAGGTAGTAACAGCCCTTCCGGGCGCCAAGAAGGGTCACGTTGCTGGTGAGGGGTAGCATAGTCAGTCCTGATAGGTAGTAACAGCCCTTCCGGGCGCCAAGAAGGGTAACGTTGCTGGTGAGGGGTAGCATAGTCAGTCCTGATAGGTAGTAACAGCCCTTCCGGGCACCAAGAAGGGTCATGTTGCTGGTGAGGGGTAGCATAGTCAGTCCTGATACGTAGTAACAGCCCTTCCGGGCGCCAAGAAGGGTCACGTTGCTGGTGAGGGGTAGCATAGTCAGTCCTGATACGTAGTAACAGCCCTTCCGGGCGCCAAGAAGGGTCATGTTGCTGGTGAGGGGTAGCATAGTCAGTCCTGATAGGTAGTAACAGCCCTTCCGGGCGCCAAGAAGTGTCATGTTGCTGGTGAGGGGTAGCATAGTCAGTCCTGATAGGTAGTAACAGCCCTTCCGGGCGCCAAGAAGTGTCATGTTGCTGGTGAGGGGTAGCATAGTCAGTCCTGATAGGTAGTAACAGCCCTTCCGGGCGCCAAGAAATGTCATGTAGCTGGTGAGGGGTAGCATAGTCAGTCCTGATAGGTAGTAACAGCCCTTCCGGGCGCCAAGAAATGTCATGTAGCTGGTGAGGGGTAGGTTTTTGTACCTGCATGGCCCTTCTTTCATCTTCCTCCATCAATTCTTGCTTTGCTCTCCGCATTGCCTGTGCAAATGGCATGTATGCTGTCCCTCGTATTTTGTTGGCCCGTTGGCGCTCTTTGAGGGCAGGGCAACCCTGGTAGGCGGCAGAGTGGTCACCTTTGCAGTTGATACACTTTGCAACAATGCAGGGCTCTTTGTGTTTTTCAGACCCACATTTTTGGCAATGGTCACTTTTTGATTTGCAGTCAGCCCTCACGTGACCAAACCGCTGACATCGATAGCAGCGTGACACTGGTGCCACATAAGGTGTCACAAGGTACTCCTGTCTGTTAATCATCACAATTTCAGGCAGTAGTGCCGCCTGAAATGTCACCCTCACTGCATGAGAAGGTTTACCGTTGCGCAGTTTCAGCCTACTACAGTTTTTAATGAGCCCAGAGCGCTGCCCATCAGAGTCAATCACTTGGTTGATGGATTGTTGCAACTGCTCCATCATTACAATTGTGGGGATTCCCTTGATGACTCCATCTGTTGTTGGCACTGGGATGGTGCATTGCACCTTGACACCACCAAAATCTGTGATCATGGTGAGTCGATTTTGCTGCACCATAGACTTGCAGCCAATAATCCACTTGCGTGGGTTCAGGGGCCTTACCACGAGGACCTCTCCCACCAGGTGGCCCACAGTTGTCGCGAGTCGTGCAGCTTCTAGATAAAAGGGGTCCTTAACGTCCTCACAGGAAATTTTCCTTTTAGGGACATGAGTTGATGATAAGGTAAAAACGTACAGCTTCAGTGTATTGTTAGGTTTATGAACAATTATGTATGATGCTAGATATGGCTTTCCGGATCTAACGTATGAAAGAACCCATTATTTTTCAGCAAAAAAAGACGTTTTCCCAATAACAGTGATTTCGTTGTTTGTAAAATCATTTGGTAAACATTGTTGCAAACACAAATTCGAACATCTTTTGACGGTATGGTTTTACGTAAGCATTTGATAAAAAAATAGTTAGTGACTGAGAACGCTAAAAATAGCTCCGAAGTAGCGAGGCTGGTATGTTTCATCTGCGTTTTTGAGTCTTTCGCACACCCTGGTGCTAGTGAAAGAGATCAGGACGGTAGGAGTAACGAACGAACCACCAAGAAATCGTATTTTCATCAGGGTGCACTCTATTTTTCAAGTCTTGATGATCCTGAATATATTTTGCAGAAAAAATACTCAATAGGAAATTCTTCAAAATCGCGGTGCAGTTCGAGATCGATGCTTGCTCTTTAATCGTAGGTCAGTTTTTAACACCAAAAACAACGCAAAAGACACGTTCGAACTGCCTAACTGCACAAGGTGAAAGCGTGTTATTTTGTCTCCCTGTTTTGGGGACTTCCGATTTTCCGCGAGAGTTACCTTCTCTTAGCTTGGTTATGTCTACAATATGAGAAGGAGAGAAGCTGTAACAAACAGTAATGATAAGCATGTGGCCGCTTTTAACTAACCCACACACGATGACCCACCTTACAGGTGACTTTTTCTGTCGCCAGCGAGATGATTTCATACCGTTTGTTCTTTCTTCTCAAGACCAACTGAAGTGGCAAAGCTTTTGTATTGAATTCTATTGCTGTGGCAGGGCTCCCCATAGCGTGCGTCCCTGCGTCCTATACGCACTAGAAGCCAAAAACACGTAGGCTACTAGAAATGTATGGAGGGGGTCCCGGGACGCACTAAACTGGATGAAACGCGATGCAAATCTAGGTAGATCTAGCAATCAAAAACTGTCTTTCAAATTCAAGGAAGTTGTTGCAAGGTACCACATTTTAGAGACAGAACCTTGACAGTGCATGTTTTAAAACTGAGGCAACATCGTGATCATTTTGACTTTGAAAACAGATTCATTCCATTTCCTTATGTCTGCATGTTCAAGTAAATGGCGGACAGTATTATACTGGCAGAGTAAATTTGAGACTCTACTGCCATTCTTGAAACTCACATAAATCTAACCAAAAACAAATACACCCAAACATTACTGGTACTTTTGATCATTTCACTAGAGGTGACTGCCAAGCACTGTGTCTGACATCCGTGTCTGCTAAAATAAAAATAAAGATAAAAAAACCGGATTCCGGATTAACAGTAAGTGACACGTTGTAAGAGTGGGAGACACTAGATCTGTCTGTACTTACGGTCTGGGTGGCCGAGTGGTAAACGCACTTGCCGCGGAAGCGAGAGGTTGCGAGTTCGACCCTGGGTCAGGGCGTTAGCAATTTTCTCCCCCCTTTCCTAACCTAGGTGGTGGGTTCAAGTGCTAGTCTTTCGGATGAGACGAAAAACCGAGGTCCCTTCGTGTACACTACATTGGGTTGTGCACGTTAAAGATCCCACGATTGACAAAAGGGTCTTTCCTGGCAAAATTGTAGAGGCATAGCTAAAAATGTCCACCAAATACCCGTGTGACTTGGAATAAAGGCCGTGAAAGGTGAATGCTCGCCCTAATAGGCTTGAGGTTTGCTGGCCGATGTGAATGCGTGATATATTGTGTAAAAAATTCCATCTCACACGGCAGAAATTAATATGTAAAGCGCATTGAGCATATATATGATTATCAGGGGCGGATCAGTTCATTTTATGGGGGGGGGGGGGGGGGTTCCAAAAGTATATTGTGAAGATATGGGTGTGAGTCGACGGCGCGAAGCGCCTAGCTTGCTAGGGGGGTCCGGGGGCATGCCCCCCAGGAAAATTTTGAAACAAAGGATGCAAAATGGTGCAATCTGGTGCATTCTGAGGATGATCATTACCAGTTACAGGCAGCAGATTTTGTCACTGATTAATACCCCAAAAATTGAAACTCAACCCCAAAAAACACACAAAAATATTTTTATTTTTTGGCTGGGGGGGGGGGGGGGTGTTCCGGACCCCAGAACCCCCCCCCCCCCCCCCCCTCGTCCGCCCCTGATTATGCGCTATAACAAATGTCCATTATTATTATTATTTATTCCCGGGGACACGACTGCCAGATCGACAATGCGCTTTCGACAGCTCTTCCTCGCGCAGACATTGCAAAAACGCTGTGCAGATCAAACTGTAGAAAATCTCCCTTTGGTATCTTCTTTAACTATTTTTCTGGAGCTAAGAAACTGAACAATTCATCTTCCCCGAATCGGCGAATGCA